>NC_081560.1:187523176-187540712 GCF_022355385.1 Mustela nigripes
AAAAAAAAAAAAAAAAAAAAAAAAAAAAAAAAAAAAAAAAAGCACCAAACTCACTGAACTGCTTTGAATAGCAAATCTCTCAAAAATCTATTTTCCTTTGTCCCCTTATTTTCCTTCAAGGACCTTTGCCCCACATCTGTGTGTTCAACTGTGAGCCAGGGTTTGGGTCTACACTATCGGAGTTCTCATATTGCCATAATTTCCACTTTCAATTTTCAGCTGCTTTCCCAGCCAGCTCTGAACTCTGATCCCTGGAAGTAAGATCATATTTTGTCTAACCACCATTTCTTGCAGCCATAGCCTTGGGGTGGAGGAGCACCCTTGTTCCAGTGAGCTACAATTTTTATCTCTTCTATTTGCAGTCTTTTGAAATTAAACTTCTCTAGCTTCAGTTTGCTTTTGGATGTTTTCCAGCATCTTTAAATAGTTGGTTATTTTATTTCACCCATTTTTTATGTTGTTATCTGCAGAGATTCACATGACCACTTTATTTCTCTGCCAGTAATGGAAACTGAGAAATTTTCCTGAAGTTTTAGTTATTTTATTATTATTTATTATTGCTTCCTAAAGTTTTAAAGCTTCCTGTTAAAAGATTACAGGTATATTTCATTATCTCAGAGAGTCTAAATCCATTTTACATTTTGGAAGGAGTTTATTGAGATGTTATTTGTAGCTTAAGATATAGTCAATATTTGTTTATGGGGCACCATAAGCACTGGACAAAACCGATGTATTCATGGGTAGAATGGAGTAAAGTTTGATATATGTATTAGGTAATGGTATCCATTATGTTTTTAATGTTGTCCATATCACCTATTGTTTTTTGTCTTCTAGGTGTGTGTTAGGCTGTTAGAAATTAGAGTAAACTCCCACTGCTATTATGTTTCTGTCCACTTTTTTCTTTTATTTCTTGGAGTTTACATTTTATGCATAGTGGTGCTCTTATTCTTATATATTTTATGCACAGTGATGCTAATAATATTATGTGGTATATAAAGAATTATGGCAGTTATAGCCTTATTATACAATGTACCTTTATTGTTGTAAAAGACTTCTAAGTAATTCTTTTCAATCATAAATTTTTTATTGTGTTACATATTCTTCCCATTTGACATGATTTTAGTTGTTTAAAACTAATCTGTGCATTCCTTTCCTGATTCAAAAATAACACTAAATAGAATTTTGTTGCAATATATTATAGGAACACGGACAAGGTGGAAAATATTCTACGTCCTTTTCAGCTATTCATCCCTTCCAAATTCTTTCATATCCAGGACAAAAATGTACATCAGGCTCAGCACATATCCCAACCAGTGAGTCACTTGGCATCACTGGACATCACAGGAGCTCATATGGCCCATCTTCTCCTCTCCCATGAGCATCCCTGTTGAAGGCAGGTTATGCTTTACTTGGCCCTTTCTACAAGCCAGAAGCCGTGATACACACTGTAATGCTATGACATTACTGAGTCCTTGCAACAACTCTCTGAGAAAAGCATCACCCTCACCCGTGGTACAGATGAAGATACTGAGAGTTAGAGATTGACTTGCTCAAGGGTATAAGCATTTTCAAGGTTATTTGCCAGTTAGGCCATGCATACATTCATAAGGGTCACAGCCAGATGAATAAGACTGCTAACTTCAGACCACCTTACTCCTCTACCTACCTCTATGTTAACCACCATCTACCCTCCTCCCTCTCATGCGACTTCTCAAAGGGAAGCTTTGAGCACTGTAGGAACCTCCATGGATGGTTTCCTCTTGCTCATGCACCAATTTCTGGTGTGATTAGCTTTGGCCAAAGAGCCAGGAAAGAACCCACACATGATGATTAAGCATAGCAAGGCAGGCTATGAAGGATCACTGGGGACAATCTTCCTGGGAAGAAGGCGGAGTTACTAGCATCTTTCTGGATGCTCCTGGAATCCTATGGAGACTTTCTGTGCAATGCCACACTACCCACTATCAGATCCTTCCTGTCCATTGCATTACTGCCTACATCACAACCGGCTCTTCCAAAGCAGGATATTCCTTTGGTCACCTTCATATTCCCAGAACCCAGCATGCGCCCATCCCAGAATAGGCCTACAGTGCATGCTAGTTGAGTTTTAAACACAGTGTGTCATCAGAATGAGTTTACTGCACAAGAAAACCAATTACTCAGGATAGCTGAAAGAAAAGCAAATATGAGTTGTTTAAAACATCGTATTATAGTCTTTTATGCTATTTTGTAATTTCCAAGTCTAAATAATAGCTGATGGCTAAATGGAGAATTTATGTCAGGGCTTTTATATGATACATACAAATCCCAGTAAGCACAAATTTTAAAATAAAAATGATGCAGCCAAGATACAAACAGGAAGAGAACTTCTCTTCCAATAGTTACATATACTCATTGCCACAACACTGCACCTTGGGGCTGAAGTTTTGGATTTAAAGCTTTAGGGACTATTTTAACCGACAGTATTCTGCTACAGATTTCTTTTCTTTAATAATTTTCTAACAAGAGGTCACATGGAATGTAATAAATCTTAGACATAAAGCACGTGCATCGTGCATTTGAAGAACTTCTAAAATTCTAACTTGTTTATAAAGTCAAGATCTCCTTTTAAAAATGCCAGCAATACTACTCAACTGGTTGGAAACCTTGTTTGCATGTATATTTGAATTAAAACGAAAATCCCCAAAGTTCTATTTCAGTGGGTTATATACTTTGAGTATAGTGGTGATAGAGCTTCATTCTCCAATGTTCATCAATTAAATGTTTTATTTTGAAAAGGAGATAGTTAATTGCCTTCATAATAAATAGTCTCTCTTCTTTCTTTATCTACAAGGTCTCGATATTATTCTGTGAGAGGGTACTGGCAATATACCTGGTTAAAAAGAGAAAAAAGAAACCTAAATTTCCCATCATCCCATGGAAACGTGGTAGCCCTATAACTAAGTTCCCAGCAATGAAATATGATCAGAAGTAGTTTGGTAAAGATCTAGAAAATCTTAAAATTGAAGTAAAAGGCATCCATTCAGATTGTGTGCTATCTTTTTGCTTTTGTTCCTTGTCTTCCTCCTCTTTTTTCTGCCTGGGAAGCAGAGAGGGGAGACAAGTGATGAAGACATTGTCCGTTTACACCCCAACTCTGCCTTACTTCCTCTGTGATGCGGGGTCACAACAAAAGTGCCTATTCTACCCTCCATTGTATCTTCAAGCAAATGACGGGCTCAACAATTCACGTCCTTCCTCAAATGTTTGGTGAGTATCTAACCCATGAAGCACTCTGCTTGGTGTCTAGAGCGTTGGTGACAAGCAGTGACATGCAAATCCTGCTGTTATACCACTCAGGGTTGGATCCAACTTGTACTGGCAAAGAGAAGATGGTGCAGTTCTCATTTTATGCCTGGCCCGGAGAGATGCTGCGTAGTGCTTGATGAAGGGATGTGGGGAGGAAGAAAGGAGAGGCGCAGAAGAGGCAGGGGAGGAAGGCCCTCCTCATCTTCCAGGGAAACAATAACTTGAACTCTACTTCCCCTTCCCAACTAAACACACACACACACACACACACACACACACACACACACACACAGCGCGAGCGCCCCCTCTGGGCTAGCTCTGCCTAGGGATGTTAGCCCTGTTTGACCACGCAGAGCCCTGGGCTTGCTCTTCCATTAGCAATTTGCATACAGCCAGAGCAAGCCAGCTGTTGTTGCCAACCTTCTGAGCCAGTATTTACCTACAAAGAAAATGCTATTTACTGATACTTTTCAACTGAAACTTGATGCCCATAGGCACTTATGCCAAGAATGAGGAGTACTTTTGTCTTTGAAGGACTTCGAGCTTTCACTTTTTGATGGCATTTATTGGCTTTCTCCCCTGGCTGAGCCTGTTTTAGGGCACCTGCAGGACAAAGAGGTAAAGTCTCTTGCTGTCACAGCCAATGTTCTCTATAAGTCAAATATATTGGACATCCTTCCTCCCGAGAACATTTCCATACTTTGCTGTGGATATTTGCTCTTTCTTAAACTTTCATACCGAATCCACAGTGCAAAAAGGTGACATAAGGTGAGGGACGCTCCTCATCTACATCCTTGCTCTAGAAAATGTCAGAGCGGGAGGAGAATTAGACACAAACTATGACTCGTGTGCCCCTAAAAAAGGCCAAAGCAGTGGCAATGCCTCAGACCTTAAAGCCACACACTCATTTTATGATTTAAGATTCACAAATCCTACCCAGGAAGGGTCTTTGATCATTTTAGTGATTGTGTGACTCAAGGTCATGAGGAAGGGGGAAACACACCTAGGTCAGCTAAGCCATGCATCTCTTCAACGTAAGCTAAGTTTTCCTTGCTTATATTTTCCTTTAATCATAACTGAAGCTGTAGATGCTCTACCTCTAGGTCTGGGAGTGAAGAAGTTTCTAGAAGACTCATTATTAAAGCACCTTCTCTGTTCTGGCCCTGAATTTTCAACCTCTTTGATAGCACTCCACTCTGTCCAAACCATGTGTCTTTCCACTCTCCAAACACACTTCCACCAGTCACTAAAATCTAACATGGAGACAGTCTGTCTTGGTTTAGCAGGCCCTGCGTGGGGCTCAGGAGATAGCTGCCACCCACTAGCTGTATAGCCAGACCCAAAGTCGACTTCTCTGGGTCTTAAACTAAAACTGAGAGAACCAGACAGTATTATTTATGAGTTTCCTTCATCTCTGAAAGATGTCAACTGTTTGATAAAATAATCAATGATTAAGAAGTGTCTTGAATTATGGCACCAGATATGTCTGCTTTAAACATAGTGCTATGAAGAAATGGAAGGAGTGGGATGATAGTGGGGGGACTATCATCAGGGACTGGGGGAACCACGTCATCCAGGGGGCAGTGCAGAGCCTTCCCACTGGAAAGTGCCCAAGGATGACACACTCCTGCTGTTCCCTTTGCCCGGTGGAAGGAGGGCTTGGGTTAGGACATCCTTGCCTGCAAGTGGGCAGGAGGCTGTGCCTTCCACCCACCCCATGTTGGACCTCTAGGCCCAAGGCTGTTTCAGCACATCAGGAAACCACCCAGTGCCCTTCCGTAAATGCCCTGGATGTGGCTTCTGGAAAGCTGGGGACTTGGGACAGGCATTCATTGGTCTTTCAGGCTTCTGTGGTTATTTTTGTTTTGTTTTGCTTTGTTTTGTTTTGTTTTGTTTTACCTGAAGTGGATTTTGCAGAGAAACTGCTGCTGTTTCTCAGAAGGAAAAGGCAGCCCTGGGAACTTTTTCTTCTTGGGGATTCTGTCCAAAGGCTAAAATCACACTCAAAATCGCTGAGGCAGGTTGTTCCGCTAGAGAAGTTGGCAGCTTCCCCAGAAGCACAGGGAAGTTTATGAACTCAACAAGAAACGAAACGTGAAAAGCAAAACTCTGCTGTTGGCTCACGCCTCAGTGAAGCCGGGAGATGGTGCAGGAGGCTCAGGGAACTTGGTGCATCCCTCCATGGAGGGTTCACCTGGGAAGGTTGCCCCAGCCCAGCCCAACAGACCTCCACCCTCTAGTACAGGAACGCCAGCCCCTGGTGGCGTTATCTGTCTGGAGTCTACACTCTTTCTCCCCCTCTGGCTTGGCAGGGGAGGACAGGCAGGCACCCTGGACAGTGACAGAGCAGCAAGGCTGGAACTCAAGGCCATGGAGGGATTGCCTGTGTCGCCCTGACAAAGAGCCTTTTGAGGAGGCTGTGGGGCCTTCAATATTTCCTTATCACTCAGAACAGAAAGTGCCCCAAGATGGAGAGGGAATCAATCACTTCATATGAATGTTCTTACTGTTCAAGCTGTGCAAGTACTTCACACTTTCCAACCCCGCTGACAGAGCGGCATCAGCAGCAAAATAAATGGTGATCGCGTCATCTCAAAAAGAGACCATCTCTCATAATCAATCAAACTCACGGTCCTCCAGCACTCGATTCCTGCCAATATGCAATTTCAATCAGTGCTTCAAAATAATGTATTTTTTTTTTTTTTATTCTGGGGACTACTGCAATGGCTTCTCAGAATAAATTCCTTGTGGAGAGATTGCCAAGTTGCTGTCAGAGACAGAGGGGTGCAGGAGAGTCCCCCCTTGTCTGCCTCCCAGCCAGGTCTTCTGCAAAATGGGGTACCAGAAGACTTGGACACTTTGGGGGTATTTCCACCCCTGATGTCGTGCAATTCGCATCTGAACCTCGCTGCATCCTCCGTACCACCTCGGCTGGCTGCCCCCCTAGACTGCCTGTTTCTGGGATTTAAATTTATAAGTGAATCTCATATCATTAATCAAATAGCATCCCGTCAAGTCTCAGCTTGCAAAGACCAAGAAGAAAACTCCATAACCTCCCATTTTCAGGCTCTGTGTTTGATTGTTTTGTTCTCAGTTTTTAACCAAACCACTTGATCCTCTATGTTGTTGGTATAGTAATTTATATTATAATGAAATTGTCCTTAAGACATTTTTTGCTGTATGATGATGCATCACACTGATGGCAGGAAAAGCACAGATATTGGAGCCAATCCCTTTGGATTCAAATTTATTCCAGTTCCACAATTTGCTGTGTGACCTTGAGCAGGTTGCTTAATGTCTCTGAGCCTCATGATTCTCATCTATCTTTTAAGTACCTGGGACAGTGCCTAACACATAACCCACACTCAAACTGGAAGGTCCTTTCTCTTTACTTATTTGTTTCTAGATAGAAAAACCACAGTCCTGAAAGTTGAGTAATTTGTTTAATACTGTATAGTAATTATAATTGTCATTAATGAATATTGTTGGCTCCATTATTATATTATTACCATGTCCATTACTTTTAAAATATTTTATTTATTTATTTGACAGACAGAGATCACAAGTAGGCAGAGCAGCAGGCAGAGAGAGAGGAGGAAGCAGGCTCCCCACCAAGCAGAGAGCCCAATGTGGGGCTCAATCCCAGGACCCTGAGATCATGACCTGAGCCAAAGGCAGAGGCTTATTTACCCACTGAGCCACCCAGGCGGCCCTATCATGTCCATTACTATAGCTAACATTCTCTGAGCACTTTTTTCTCTCCCAGACAATATGGTCAGTTACCCATGTACATCAGAAGTATGCAGAGGGCTGAATTATCTGAAATTTCAAAGCCATTTATCATTAGATTTCAAAAACACAAGCAAGCAACAAAAGAACAAATAGATAAATTAGACGTCATCAAAACAAAAGACTTTCTTGCTTCAAAGGACACCATTAAAGGATGAAAGGAACCCGCAGAACGGGAGAAGAGTTTTGCAAACCATATATCTGATAAGGAACTTGTGTCTGGATTATATAAAGAACACTTGAGGCTCAACGCTAAAAAGACAGCCCAGTGAAAAATGGGCAAAGGATCTGAATAAACATGTCTTTGTGGAAGATGTACAAATGTCCAGTAAACACATGAAAAGATGCTTGGAGTCGTTAGCTATCAGGGAAAAGTATATCAGAACCACAAGGAGATGCCATTTAGCCCCCCATCCCCCCGGCGAGCTAAAATATAAAAAGAATCCTCGTAAGGATGGGGAAGGATGGGGTAAAAAACAGAACCTGCATGCTGGGAGTGGGGATGTACCATGGAACATCCAGTTTGGGAAACAGCATGACAGATCCTGAAATGGTGAAACAGAGTTACTCTACGACCCAGAAACTCTATCCTAGTTCCACAACCAGGAGACACGAAAACATATGTTCACATAAAAACGTGTACATGAATACCTTCAACAGTGTTATTCAGAATAACCAAAAGGTCCAAATAACCCAGTATTCACCAGCTGACTAACGGATGCATAAATGTGGTATGTCCATACGATAGAATCTAACCCAGCCATACACAGGAATAACATAGTGATACGCGCTCCAGCAGTTACATGGTGGGAGTGACAAAAGCCCAGCACAAAAGACCACCTATTGTATGATTCCATGGACGTGAACTATCTAGACAAGGCAGATTCACGAAGAAGGAAAGTAGGTTAGCGGCCGCCTACAGCTGGGGGTTGGAAGGTCACGGGAAGTCACTGCCAATGAGAACAGGAGTTTCCTTTTGAGGAGACTAGATGTCCTAAACTTGACAATGGTGATGCTTGGACAACTCTGTGAGGCTTCGACAAGCCATTGAACTGCATGCTTTAAATGAGTGTATCGTATGGTATGTGGATTCTATCTTACCCAAACTATTATTTTAAAAAGAAGCAAGTGGTTGGTGTATGTTGATTTTTTTTTTTGGACAAACCGCACTCATAGTCTCAGGACAGTCTGTGGTCCCCGACCACCCTCCACCCCTCCCTACCCGCAACCCACACAGTGACCAGGGAGCTGTCCAGGAGGCTTTGGGTGACTGCCCGGGGTGGGAACCTGTCCAGCCACCTGCAGCACCCCTCGTGCACCGGGAAGCCCCGCCCTCTGCTCCGGCGCCGTTCTGGCCAGGGATGTCCTTCCAGTCGTGCCTCCTTCTGGTAAACCCCTGTACGCTTTGCAGGACATCGTGTGGGGGCCACCTTCTCTGGAGCCTCACCCAGCTCTTCCGGCAGGCGTGTCCAGCGTGTCTATTCTCTGTCTCTTGTCTCTTCTTGTCTATGCTCTGCTTTCACACTGGTCACACCACATCCCCGCTAGATGAATACCTCTTCACCGGCCTTCCCCACTGGGTTCCCACCTCCTTGAGGTACGACCTGAAGCACATGCAGCAGAGTGTCCACATCACTCAGCAATGCCCAGTAAGCGGTGTATGAGAAAGCCGGGGAGGTCACTGAGCACTTGGCCTGTGTCAGGGCCAGGAACACAGTGATCACACATGCCACGGCACTCAATCCTCCCAGATGTCTGCAGGGGTTAAAATTATAAACCACAGTTTTCCAATAAAATACCTGAGGCTCAGAGAGGTCATGTAACTTCTACCAAGTCACAGAATTAATACTTCACACACGCTGTATGTAGCCTAGGCTATGTCTTCCTTTTTTTTTTTTTTTAAATGTTAATCACTGTACAGCAAGTACATCATTAGATTTTGATGCAGTGTTCCATGATTCATTGTCTGCGTATAATACCCAGTGCTCCTTGCAATCCATGGCCCCCTTAATACCCATCACCGGGTCAATCCACCCCCCGCCCCCTCCCCTCTGAAACCCTCAGTTTGTTTCCCAGAGTCCATAGTCTCTCATGGTTCACTCCCCCTCTGATCTCCGCCTCCCATTTTTCCTTTCCTTTTCCTAATGTCCTCCGTGCTGTTCCTTATGTTCCACAAAAAAGTGAAACCGTATGATAATTGTCTTTCTCTTGACTTATTTCACTCAGCGTCATCTCCACTTCCATCCATGTTGATGCACAAGTTGGGTGTTCATCCTTTCTGATGGCGGAGTCATATTCCATTGTGTATACGGACCACATCTTCTTTACCCATTCATCTGTGGACGGACATCTGGGCCTTTTCCATGGTTTGGCGATTGTGGCCATTGCTGATATGAACATTGGGGTACATGTGGCCCTTCTTTTCACGCCATCTGTATCTTTGTGGTAGATACCCACTAGTACAATTGCAGGGACATAGGGTAGCTCTATTTTTAACTTTTGGAGGAACCTCCAAAAGTGATTGTATCACTTTGCATTCCCACCGACAGTTTGAGAGGGTTCCTCTTGCTCCACAACCTCTCCAACATTTGTTGTTTCTTTACGCCATGTCTTCTTAAAGACGAGCACTTCCATGAAGAAT
This sequence comes from Mustela nigripes, assembly GCF_022355385.1. Taxonomy (NCBI): domain Eukaryota; kingdom Metazoa; phylum Chordata; class Mammalia; order Carnivora; family Mustelidae; genus Mustela; species Mustela nigripes. Next base: position 187,532,895 of record NC_081560.1, read on the forward strand.
TAACCCATCATCTGTGCACTATTTGCCTAGAAACTCTTTCTTTTGTCTTCTAGCTACTCCTGTTTTTCCTCAGGGGTTTTGGCATGCTGTGGCAGAGGCTTCAGGACTTGTGCTTGGTCTTGGACTTTTCTTAAGATTGACTTCATCTAGGGGCACCTGGTTGGCTCATTCGGTTAAACGTCTGTCTTTGGCTCAGGTCATGATCTCGGGGTCTTGGGAAGCAAGCCCCGGGTCAGGCTCTCTGCTCAGCTTCTTCCTCTCCCTCTGCCCCTATCATGCCTTGTGCATGCTCTCTCTCTCTCTCTCATTCTCTCTCTCTCAAATAAATAAAATCTTTTAAAAAATTTACTTCATCGTAGGATGTATGACAAATGACTCCTTGTTTTCCTGGGCCGAACTCATGGCTTCTCCGTGGAGAACTCCCTGACCTTTATTTTTTTTTCTTGCCAGCTGCTAAGTCAGACTTCCAGTCAACTTTCAGTTGACTGACCATTATTGTGTGTGTGTGTGCACATGTGTGGGTGTTTGTGTGTGTGTGTGTGGGGGGGGGGAGTTGGGGAGGTTCATTTGGGCAAAATTCCCCAGTCTGAGCATTCTTGAATCTCGCGCATACTCTGCATGAGTTCTCCAGCAGGTTCTCTGTAGGTTCAGTGTCAGGTTGAAATGTCCGCTGGGAAAGGACCCCCCAGACACTTTGGGAAATGGTTCCGGCAAAGCCAAGGTGGTGTTGCAGAAAGATGCCTGCGCCTCTGGTTGCCATGGTAACACCACGTGAGTTTCTGACACAGCCTGCAGTCTGGTAAACACCAATGCATTGTCTCGTTGCCCAGGCAGAAACAAAACAGCTCTTCTGAAATCCGTCCCGCTCCCTCCCTCGGTGGGAACTCTAATATGATGAAGAGGCAGGTCCACATGCTTTCCCTTCTTCATTGGAGTGTTTGTCTGGAAACTAGAGTGTGGGGCTACGCAGCCCCTGGGGTTCCCTGTAATGACATTGGAGTTGGGATCTCTATAGACTTACTTTTCTTCCAACTGTATGCCAGGAGCTCTTGGGACAAAGAAGAGCTGGGCCCACACAGTCGCTTTTCTGGGACATAATTCTTGCAATCCAGCAGAGATCCCGATTTCCTTTTCAAATGGGTTTAGAAGATATGAAGCAACCCGAATGATTTACAGTAAATATTGTTTTTAACTGGCCAAAATAACACCGAGACACCTGCCTTCACTGACATTCTAAACAGCTGGGACAACTCTCCTCACTGTTGACTGTCAATACTGTAGGACAAAAACAAGAGAAACAAGAGGGTGCTTCCCAAGGTCACCGCAGGTGGGTGTAGGTAGGACCTCATTTTCCAGAGATTGAGCTCGAAACACTGGGTTAGTCAAAGAGTCAGAAAGAGACTTTCATTGTAGAAACTCCGATGGCTTCCTTCCCAGATACCTAGGGGACCAAATGCAGTAGTAGACTGAGGCTGGGGGCAGCAAGGGGACCACAGTTAATGAGATGAGGTCCTCACTGTTGCTGTCTTATGGTTGTTTGAGAGAGACAGAGCTGGGAATCCATTATTCTAAATTCCAGCCGATAGGAAGAACATGCAGGAATGGACAGCCTTGTCAGAGCCCGGGTTCGATGTGAGGCTGTGGACTTCTTGCTGTCCCTCTGGGATGAGCTCTTCTCATCACTGGCCATGTGGCCCCTGCTTGGCCAGACTCCGCTTGCCCTCAGCAAACTCCTTAGCAGGACCCTGGAACCTTCCCCCGCAGACTCTGAGCCTTTCTTACCTGCAGGGTCTACTTGTCTCGCAGTAACCAGAGAATCCTGGGTCTCCGGTGGCCAGTCCCGGTCAGAACTCCCTTCTAGACACTGCCCACGGCATGACCCACGCTGCTCTCTGTTATTCGCTTAGTATTAATTGTTTGGACTTGAACATGCTGCTGTAGAAAGGCTTATTCTCCTACTGGTACTGAGTAGGGATACTTCCTTTCTTTTTATTTTAATCCTAAGCCATGATGCCACGTTCTGCCCTCAGCAAATGGTCTAGAGATGGTTGGCTGATCTGGGACATCAGTACCACTACCCGCGTTGGCAATTCTCCACGCACAGGTTAAAAATGCCACCTGCCCCTTTCACACATGCTCCCTGCTAAGCAGCTCTGCCTTTTTGAGCCAGTGTTTGTGGACTTGTTAATCCTCCGTGTGCTTTTTAATAAACTCTCGGGTTTTTTTTTTTTTTTAAGATCGATTTATTTATTTATTTGTTTGTTTGTTCATTTTAGAAGAGGAGGATGGCGCAGAGGGTGAGGTAGGGAGAGAATCTTAAGCATACCTTGCAGAGAGCAAGTGCCCCACTTGGTCCTCGATCTCACAACCCTGAGATCATGACCTGAGCTGAAACCAAAAGTCAGACACCTAATGGACTGTGCCACCCAGACGCCCCAACTCTCTAAGCTTTTACAAAGATTCATTTTTTTAAAAGTATAACCATGAAACCTGTGCTCTCCAAATAGTGTAAACAAGCCTCCCCGCATCCCCCCGCCCCAACTAGCTTAGTTACTTGTAGTTAGGCTTGTGCTAAGGGACTGTAAAGGTACCTTTGGTGTCTCTAGAAAGAGATGAGCCCAGGGGTGCTGGGGTGCTTCCCTGCTGTGTCTAACTGAGCGCCTCGCCTCGGGGGATGGTGCAATCACAAAGGGAGGCAGGAGTAGAGGGAAGGAGAGAATGTGTTTCTATACCTAACCGTCCCCGTCCAGGCAGCAGCCAGGAGCACAGGAAGGACTCCACAGGGAGGTCTGTCTGTCACATTTATGGCAGCTTCTTTGCACACCCTCTGCTCTTGCCCAAGACAAATTCAAAGAGCTCTGTTGTTTTGCAGAGAAGATGAAAACCACCCCACACTGCCCTTTTGCGCTCATGTGAAATTACTGCAGGGACCCGGTGGTTTCTCGGGGCCAGCAAAGCTGACCCGGCTGCCAGCTCCCAATTAGCTCCGTCTGCCAGTGACACAGCGGACAATGATGTGCCGACCTGGGCAGGAGCTGAGCACACTTCCCCAGCTGCAGAGCCCAGTCTGATCCTCAGATGGAGCCCATCCCTCTATTGTGATGATAAATACCACAGCAATTAGCCAGGAGCCCAGCAGGCTGCTCGATGCCCTGAAGAGCTGGTGTGCAGCGCTCTTCTTTGGACAAACGGACCTGATTCCAGAGCAGCTGCGAGTCTGGTTCTCTGATGTGGGGAACCAAGACCAGGATCCTAGGAAAGACGGGGTATGTCCGGCCATCTGTACGCATGCAGCACAGACTTCCAGGTCCCTGCACTGAGCCACAGGCAGCCTGAGCGAGACAACCTTCACTCTGGAGGAGGGGGATGGGTGTGGGTGTCAACCCCAGCTCCCCAAGGCTCCTCAGGGTATGCAAGTCATTCCCTTGGGCGGGCGCTGTCAGCTTGTGGCTTTGTCCAAAGCACCTTCCCATCCGGACTTGACACTGTGACCTTGTGCGATGACTTGTGGTTCTGATGCCAGCCCTGCTCTTGCACAACCCTATGCCTTCCTGTTTGATGTTCCCACTGCCTGGACGGCCTTCTCCGCTGATGAGTGCCCACCCATCCCTCACCACCAGCTTCAGTTTCATCACCTCTGAAAGCCTTCCCTGACCCCGAGCCTAGCAGGGCTGGTCCCCTCTCCTCTGTATCCCTAGAGGAGTCTGTGTCTTGTCACAGTTATAATAGTTCCCAGGCTGCCCTATAGTTATTGATTCTGAGACCCGAGCCCCCTGCCCACCGCACTGACTGCCAGCCCCACAGAGGATGAGGGTCTTGTTTTATCTTGGACTTCCTTGTGCCGTCTGTGCTAGTATCTAAGACGGGTATGGCATTAAGATGACTGGACCAGTATCCTAGGTTATGGCCACTGTTCCAGTTACTACCGTCAGTGTACAAGCTCACTGCATGAGGGAAGGTGCTTCTCTTTCCCTCTCCCTCTCTCTCTCTCTCTTGCTCTCTCTTTAGAGAGAGAGCAAGAGCCGTGCGAGAGCCAGAGGGAGAAGGAGAAGCAGATTTTCTGTGAAGTGAAGAAATGCCCCTCTGCTCTGAAAAGACTGTATTATCTCAGGAGCAAATGATGAGGAAAAAAAATAGTTTTTTACCTCAATGGCATCAGTTACTGAGCAAAACCTTCAAGGGTTAAATTGTGGAGCAAACAGTGTGGTGTGGCCGTTACTCCCCATGCAATCTGGAGAAGTCTGAAATAGTCCATACAAAGGAGGAAGAAGGTATAGAGTAAGTTAGTGTGTGACTGGACTCTTACAAATGACTGGGAAAGGAGCCCTTTTCTGCCCTGGTCTTTTTCTGGAAGTGTCTGTGGATAAAGCTAATTCAGAACGAGCACACCCAGATCTTTGTCCTGTGTCTTTGCTCTTCCTGGGGCTAGTTCTACCTGCCTACGCCGCCATCCCAGGTTTTCACTGACGGAAGAAGGATGAGAAAGAAGATAAAAGGCAATTTCTTGGTTCTCCCAAGATCCGTGTAATGACTCTGTAAGCACACAGCAGAAATCCTTTAACACTTTCTGCATCATATGCACCCAGCTGTGGGGACCGAAAAGCTCAGGAAGGTGTAGCCGTGACCTCCCGACAGCAGCGTGACATAAAATCTAAGTTTAAACCCCAGCCTTCTCCTGTCTCGCTTCCCATGCCCCAGGCCCTCAGCTCTCAAATGTCTTAGCAGGACGCAGGGGCCATGAGATCTGAGCCCTGAGAGCAAGGGCGATCTAGCAGGAGCAGGGTTTCTGTGCAAAAGAACTGAGTCTCAACGTTCCCTAAACTTTACTCTGAAAAAGTATGAACGGAAGCTCAGGAAGTCAACAAACTCTCATTTAACAAAAAGGTCGTGGATGTGTTCATCACAATAAAATGAAACAATCCCGGGAGAGATGACCGGCTGGGAACACAGTGTGGTTCCCAGGATTTAGGGAGAGAGGTTGGGGGACGCCGTGAGGTTTTAGGGAGTGTTCACACATTTGGTCAGGGACTCCAGCACAGATGACAACCCTGGAAAGAGACCTGGCATCCCACGGAGATTAACACGGAAGACTTAGCCTCCTCAAGCCGCTCCTGGTGAAGAGGGGTTCTCGACTGTTCCACAAGAACTGCCAAGCCCACTTCACAGCGATTTAAATGAAGGATTCCAAAGGATCTGGGCACTTTGAGTCTGAGGTTTGGTTCACTGGACACGCTCCGCACAAAGGGGCTGCATGGGAGCTCCGTGTTCAGGGTACCAACCCGTCTCTCCTTCTATTCCGTATTTCAGACTTTGCTCAGGATTGCCGTATTTACTAGCCAACCCGTATGTATAGGGTCTGTTTACATAGGGTCTATAATGGAGGGTAGGTATTAGCTACTAGATCCTTAAATGTAGGATTAAAGTCTAATTTTTGTTCATTCATTTATTCATTCATTCACTTATTCATTTATTCAGCAAACGTTAGCTAAATGTCCGTCACAGGCGGGAACTTTGTAGAGTTGACATCTTTGCTTGAGTTCTACTTCCCGCTGATCATGACTGGCCAAGATAATAATTTTCCAAACACGTCTACTCACACTCTCCTTCCTTTTTTTTTCACATATGCAAAAAATCCTTTATCTTACTTTATGAATCACTGAATACTTTTTTAAAATTCTTTTTTCCATTTTTTTTTTTTTTTTTTTTACTATGTTTGGTTAACCAACATATAGCACATCATTAGTTTCTGATGTAGTGTCCAACGTTTGGTTAGTTGTGTGTAACAACCAGTGCTCATCACGGTACGTGCTCTTCTTAATCCCCGATGCCCGGCTCCCTCACCCTCCCATCCCCTCCCTTCTGTAACTCTCAGTTTGTTTTCCAGAATCCAGAGTCTCTCGTGGTTTGTCTCCCATTCAGTTTTCCCTCCCCTCCCCTCTGGTCCTCTGTGTTATTCCTTATGTTCCACATATGAGTGAAACCACTTGAGAATTGTCTTCCTCTGCTTGACTTATTTCACTCAGCATCATCCCCTCCAGTTCCATCCATGTTGATGCAAATGGTGGTTATTTCTCCTTTCTGATGGCTGAGTAATATTCCATTGTATGTGTGGACCACATCTTTTTTATCCATCTCTCTGTTGAAGGACATCTCAGCTCCTTCCACAGTTTGGCTATTGTAGACAATGTTGTTATGAACGTTGGGGTGCACGTGCCCCTTCTTTTCACTACATCTATATCTTTAGGGTAAATACCTAGAAGTGCAAATGCTGGGTCATAGGGTAGCTCTGTTTTTAATGTCTTGAGGAAACAGGATACTGTTTTCCAGAATGGCTGTACCAGTTTGCATTCCCACCAACATCAGTGGAACAGCATAGAGATCCCAGAAATTGATTCTCAACTCTATGGTCAACTAATCTTCAACAAAGCAAGAAAGAATGTCCAATGAAAAAAAGACATTCTCTTCAACAGATGGTGCTGGGAAAATTGGACAGCCACATGCAGAAGAATGAAACTGGACCATTCTTTTACACCATACACAAAGATCAACTCAGAAGGGATAAAAAACCTCAATGTACCTCAATGTGAGACAGGAATCATCAAAATCCTAGAGGAGAACATAAGCAGTAGCCTCTTTGACATCAGTCACAGCAAATTCTTTCAAGACCCATCTCTAAAGTCAAGGGAAACAAAAGCAAAAATGAAGTTTTGGGACCCCATCAAGGTAAAAACTTCTGCACAGCAAAGGAAACAGTCAGCAAAACTAAGAAGCAACCCACGGAATGGGAGAAGATATTTGGAAATGACACTACAGACAAAGGGTTAGTATCCAAGATCTATAAAGAACTCCTCAAACTCAATACCCAAAAAACAAATAATCCAGTCAAAAAGTGGGCAGAAGACATGAACAGACACCTCTCCAAAGAAGACATCCAAATGGCCAACAGACACATGAAAAAATGTTCACATCCTCTTTTCAACCACCTTCCTCATCTTTGCTCTTTCCCGAGACCAGACAGCGATTTGTTCCATAAAATGTGCACAAGGCATAAAACCCACAGATTAGACATATCCATTCAATCATGTCCGCAGGGTCTGTCTGGTTTCTCAGACACACATGGGCCCCATTAGGACAGACTCACAGCAGAAGAATTTTGTTTTATTTTTATTTATTTATTTTTTCCTCTTTGCCCATTATGGGCACCAGAATCTTGATTTTTATAGTTAAATGGAGATTCCCTAGGTAAAAATAGAAATACTTCCGAAGTTCTTATTTAAGGATTCAGGGGTGAGGACAGAAGGATCTGTATTTACTAATAAGGCTCCAGGCAGCTCTCACTGAGAACCTTGTGTGTTCACTCAGAGTCCCTTTATGTGGGGTGGTGTGAAGGTGACAGCAGGTTCTGAGGGAAAATCTGTTTTTTTCTCGGAGGACCAGGGCTAAGCCTCACCCCAGCAGCAGAGGGCTCGGTGCTGTGTACTCTGTCTGGGCCTCTTGACCTGTAGGCACATTGCAAGGGCCTCTCAAGGCACCACGTCTGTATCTTCACTTCCGGTGACGTGCATGCTTCTGTCACAGCAGCTCTCTGGGATGAGCCCTCTCTCAGATCTGCTGTGAGCCTGATTCCATGTGCTGTGGTAACAGGGGAGACACTGTGAGTTGCCTCAGAAATCTCTGTGGGGTCCGGGTGGAAACTGGGCCCTGGGCTTCACAACTTAGGCAGCTCGTAGAGTTTTCTGTGTCGCCACTACACTCTCCTCCCATCCTGCCAACTGATAGCTAAGGGCCTTTCCTTCCTTTTTTTTTTTTTTTTTTTTT
>NC_081560.1:187540812-187541407 GCF_022355385.1 Mustela nigripes
AGATTGTTTTTCAGAGTCCATAGTCTCTCATGGTTCACCTCCCCTTCCATTTTCCCCCAACTCCCTTCTCCTTTCCATCTCCCCTTGTCCTCCATGTTATTTGTTATGCTCCACAAATAAGTGAAACCATATACTTGACTCTCTCTGCTTGACTTATTTCACTCAGCATAATCTCTTCCAGTTCCGTCCATGTTGCTACAAAAGTTGGGGATTCATCCTTTCTGATGGAGGCATCATACTCCATAGTGTATATGGACCACATCTTCCTTATCCATTCGTCTGTTGAAGGGCATCTTGGTTCTTTCCACAGTTTGGTGACCGTAGCCATTGCTGCTATAAACATTGGGGTACAGATGGTCCTTCTTTTCACTACATCTGTATCTTTGGGGTAAATACCCTGTTCTCCAAAGTGGCTGCACCAACTTGCATTCCCACCAACAGTGTAAGAGGGTTCCCCTTTCTTCACATCCTCTCCAACACATGTTGTTTCCTGTCTTGCTAATTTTGGCCATTCTCACAGGTGTAAGGTGGTATCTCAATGTGGTTTTAATTTGAATCTCCCTGATGGCTAGTGATGATGAACATTTTTTCATGT
>NC_081560.1:187541507-187557263 GCF_022355385.1 Mustela nigripes
TTGTGGTTTTAATTTGAATCTCCCTGATGGCTAGTGATGATGAACATTTTTTCATGTGTCTGATAGCCGTTTGTATGTCTTCATTGGAGACGTGTCTGCTCATATCTTCTGTCCATTTTTTGATATGATTGTTTTGTGTGTGTTGAGTTTGAGGAGTTCTTTATAGATCCTGGATATCAACCTTTTGTCTGTACTGTCATTCGCAAATATCTTCTCCCATTCTGTGGGTTGCCTCTTAGTTTTGCTGTTTCCTTTGCTGTGCAGAAGCTTTTGATCTTGATGAAGTCCTAAAAGTTCATTTTCACTTTTGTTTCCTTTGCCTTTGGAGACATATCCTGAAAGAAGTTGCTGTGGCTGATATCGAAGAGATTACTGCTTATGTTCTCCTCTAGGATTCTGATGGATTCCTGTCTCACATTGAGGTCTTTTATCCACTCTCACCACTCTTGTTCAATATAGTATTAGAAGTCTTAGCAACAGCGATCAGACAACAAAGAGAAATAAAAGGTATCCAAGTTGGCAATGAAGAAGTCAAACTTTCTCTCTTTGCAGATGACATGATTCTTTATATGGAAAACCCAAAAGACTCCTCCCCCAAACTACTAGAACTCATACAGCAATTCAGTAACGTGGCAGGATACAAAGTCAATGTATAGATATCAGTGGCTTTCTTATACACTAACAATGAAAATACAGAAAGGGAAATTAGAGAATCGATTCCATTTACTATAGCACCAAGAACCATAAGATACCTGGTGATTGATTTATGATTTATACCATAATGGTTTATACCATAATGATTTATACCATAATGATTTATGATTTATACCATAATAAACCTAACCAAAGAGGTAGGTTCTGTACTACCTGTTTTGTACAAGGATCTGTACTCGAGGAACTACAGAACACTCATGATTTATACCATTTATACCATTATACCATTATATTTATACCATTATACCATAATGATTTATGATTTATACCAAAATAAACCTAACCAAAGAGATAAAGGATCTGTACTCGAGGAACTACAGAACACTCATGAAAGAGATTGAAGAAGACACAAAAAGATGGAAGACCATTCCATGCTCTTGGATTGGAAGAATAAACATTGTTAAAATGTCTCTACTGCCTAGAATAATCTATACTTTTAATGCCATTCCGATCAAAATTCCACCGGTATTTTTCAAAGAGCTGGAGCAAATAATCCTATAATTTGTATGGAATCATGGAATCAGAAGAGGCCCTGAATCACTAAGGAAATGTTGAAAAACAAAAACAAAACTGGGGGCATCACGTTACCTGATTTCAAGCTTTACTACAAAGCTGTGATCACCAAGACAGCGTGATACTGGCATAAAAACAGACACATAGACCAGTGGAACAGAGTAGAGAGCCCAGATATAGACCTTCAACTCTATGGTCAAATAATCTTCAACAAAACAGGAAAAAAATATACAGTGGAAAAAAGACAGTCTCTTCAATAAATGGTGCTGGAAAAACTGGACAGCTATATGTAGAAGAATGAAACTCGACCGTACACAACGTACACAACGATAAACTCAAAATGGGCCATTCCTTCTTTATCATCCCATGTCTCCTTGGTGCTGGACTTTTTGCGGAACGAAGAAATGGGGAAGGAGCACAGAGCAGAGCGGTTATTGGTGCCCCAGGCCCCGGGACCTTCAGTTTGTAGACATGTGACGTCACATCTTTGCCAGCCAAGTGCACAAGGACCTAACTCTAGAAAGCTCATCTCTAGCTCATTTTAAATGGTTAATGTTGGTAGTTGTGTGTGTGCATTGCGTGAGACATGAAAGGAACTAGGTGTTAATGGAGCTGACCATGAACTAACGCTGCCCTGTCTTATGCACATAAGACACGGGCCATGCCTACCACCTACAGTGAAGTTAGAGACTGGGTTGTGAGCCTGGTTGTGTCATGAGGGAGATTCCATAGGGCAACAGCTACAAGTTCAGTCTGGTCAGTCGGACATCTGGGTCTGAGGGTAGGCTCTACTTCTTAGAAGCCACACAGTCTTGGGACGACTATTTTAACCTTGTTTTCCCTAACTATAGAACCAACATGAGACATGTGGGGGAAAGCACTTAGCTCAGAGAGGTGGATTTAGGAGGCACTCAGTGAATCTTAGCTCTCTAGGCTGTATTTAGTGTTGGAAGCCAGTGGACTATTTCCCAGAGAAGACATCCTACTTGATTTCTCCAGCAAACTGTTTAGATTCTTCCTGAATAATATCTTTCCTCTCCCCCTCCGCCAGTCCGATTCCTACCCACCTCCCCAAGCCCTTCCTCCCTGAAGCCCCTCTAACCATACACACACACGGTGCTTGCACAACCCCACCCACTGGAAGCGCCTGGGTCGCTGCTGCTGAGTCTAGACCCTTCTGCAGAATTCTGCCACAACCAGGCAGCAATTATCCTGGGGGGCTCACAAACCCCCTGCGGTCTGTGGACAGGTGAGGTTTTGATAAGGAAACCCCCGTGATCCTCATGGTCCATGATAAGGGAAGGGCTAATATTCAGGGGCCACCATCACGAGTCACAGATACAAATGGCAGCGTGAGGGACCCGTGCCAGGCACGAGGACAGTGGCAGTTTGGCTTCCATTTTCTCTGTCATGATATGTGATGCTCAGCTGACGGGTGGCTTGGTGGCTCAGAGGGTGTCTCCCGCACCTCTCCATGGCTGCTTGCCATTGTGGCATCTCTGCAAACACTGCTGAAATGTAAAGCCCAGAACAATCAGATCTGTTCGCTAAGATTTAAAAAAACAAAAAACCTTCCATCATCACAAAGGCAAGTGTGACCTCTGCTGGAAGATTCTTGAGCCTGACCATTATTAGGCAGGAAGGAAGGAGGGAAAGAGGGAAAAGAAGAGAAGCGGAGAGGAAGAAGAGAAGGCAGGGACAGGGGAAGGAGGAAGGGGGGGAGGAAGGGGGGCCCTGGACTCCAGCCCAGAGTCCTTTCCATGTGAAACGCCAGGCTGACAAGCCTGTCTGCTTGACCTCTGGCCCCTGGCCTGTGTGTCTGCTTTCCCGGCGCCCCGACATGCCTCCCAGAGGCGAAACCAGCTTTCAGTCACCCCCAGGAAGCAGAGTTTCTGTAAGCGAATCCTAACCGTTCCCTACTGACCATTTAAAAGACTTTTTTTTTTTTTTTTTTTCAAATAAGGTTTTGGGGCAAACCATTTTATTACTGAATTTGGTGGGGGGGAGGGTGGCTGGCATACGGTCAGGAAACACAGCCTTTATGTGCTGAAAATAACGCTAACTTTTTGAAGTTTCTTGTCACCAAACCTCCTGGGACAGGGGGTGCGAAGCAGCTGCTTTCCTTTGAGAAATTCAATCTTCATAAAGAGCCCTTCCCACATGTTCCCGCATGATAAGTGGTCAGTTCACATAAACGCTAGGAGCATTCCAGACCCTAGGCTCTCAGACACACCTCACTTCCTTGATCACTGAGACGGCAGGACTTCTCAGGTGTCCATCAGCCAGGGGCCCGCCGAGTCTTGGGTTCAGTTCCACCTTCTGGTGCAAAGACAATAGCCCCAGGAAGGTGCCCACAAGTATCTTCGGAAAAGAAAATCCTTTGGGTTCCCTTGCAACCCTTTGTTCCCACACAGACCTTGCAAGTCTTCTGGGTCCTCTGCGTCTAGAGAGCTGTGCCCTCTGTTTGCAGTTCCATGCATATCACGGTGGGCTTGCATTAGAGCCCCCGTCCGACAGGCAAAGTGGACACAGGAAATAGGAGAGCTGTTGCTGTGGGCCGTTTGAGTGTGGACGGGCGTAGGATTGTGGAAGCTTTTGCAAACAGAATACCTCCGATCTGGAAGCTGGATGCCACTGGGACATATTGGACTGCTAAGACGAGGGGAGGAAAGAGGCACTAGCCAGAAGGTTAAATGCCCCCCAAACTTTAGGTGAGCATAAGCTGGGAAGGTTAAAGCCTTATTGCTGAAACAATTTCTCAGATCCCCGTGTGGCTCGGGTGTATCTTTCCTCTGACAGACTCCGGTCCCTGAGGTGAGCAGAACAGACACAGGCAACCATAAGGGGGGGGCCCCATCCCATAACGGGAGCCCATGGGTCAGGACGGTCACACCCTGGCCACACTGGTGTTCTCCCCTCCTGTGAATGGTTTGCATCCACACATGCTTTCGCTTTGTGTCAGGTTTAGAAGGCCGTGTGGACTCAGGGCCTAGGAAACAGACTGAACAGGGAGAGAGGAACAGGGAGCAAGTGGCCTACTGCCCAGACCCAGTTTCCCCTTTTCTCAAGTGGTGACAATCACAGTATCTACTTTGTAGAGTTCTGTGGGTACTAATGAGATCTCATCATTACTTTGATTTTGTATTTGTTATTTGCTGATCTAGTGCCTGCCACTAAATCAATGTAAACCATTTTTGTTTTGTTGCCATTAACCTTTGTGTCTCTTGCTGAGTCTAAGCCACCTTCCTCACTCCCCCGGAAGCTCCAAGAGGTTGGCCGCTGAGCCTCCATCCTGCTCTGTCTTTGCAGCCCCTGCGTGGCTGTGGATGATGGGCTATAGTAGGTGCTCCATAAAGGTTTATCAACTCAGATATGCATCTTGGCAGCCACTTTTCAAACTTCAGAAACAAAAATAAAATGGTCCTTAAAACAGTACAAAGGGAGGGGGCGACTGGCCGTGGGAGATGGAGGGAGAGGCAGCAGCAAGCCCCCCCCGCGGAGAGCCACCAGCTCGGGAGGGAGCCCGTTCCGCCCGCACTCTGGGCTGGCGCGATGAAGACTGTAGATCAGACCCCGTAATTACATTCCGCTTCCTGAGAGTGCAAAATTGATCACCAAAATAACTTCCTCTCTTCCTGGCATGCATCAAAAATGTTTGTTTACAGACAGCGGAGGGGCTACTAATTACCTCCTGACACCTTTTGACAACACTCATTCATTCTCCATGCCGGCCGTGAAGTGTGTCCCTGTCACCCGACTTGGCCAAGCAGCGATTTCCCCCGTTGGGGCTGCCAGCCTCACTCTCCTTTGAATGACAGAGATCAGGGGGTTCCTCACGCACCTAGCCCGACCCTCACACAACCTAATCCGTTCTTTTGCAGAATCCCTTCAGCTAATGAACACTGTGCTTACGGGGCTGCGGCTTCCCAATAATTGCTGTGTGATTGTATATCACAGCCCTTGGCAGCTCATTATGAGAAGGAGGGGGAAAAAAAAAAAAAAAGGAAACAAGCCTCAGGATCTGGGTGAGTCCAACATCAGGCAATTCTCATTTTAATTGTCACATTGAGCACTCGTGGTCCACAAAGTATTTCTCACCATTTAAGGTTATAATCTTCCTCTTAGCCTATTTATAACCTTGCCAATTTTGACGTTCTGCCTCTCATCTTAAAGTAGTGGATCTAACAGAGACTAATTCGGGTGGGAAGGAGTCTTCAGAAGTCCCACCTGTTTCTTAACTAAGGGATGCCCAGGGAGCTCACGGAGATTGAATGCCCGCCATGAGCCGGGCATTGAGTGGCACCTTGGACGCCATCTTGGATGTCATCTCAGCCTTGTCAATGGCGTCTGGTGGGAGTCTAGGTCCTTTGGAAATATGTCCTCGTGTCTCACCCCTCACTGACTACTGTACAGAAGCATGCCCTGGGCCAGTATTTGGAGTCTTGTAGAGTCACCCTGTTCTTGTAGATGTTACTTCCACTGAAGGTCATTCAATCTTAACAAATATTCCCTGAGCACCTACTGTGTGCCTAGCACTGTGTCTAGCCCTGGGGCTCTAGCAGAGAACAAATCAAAGCCTGTAACCTTAGAGACCTCCCAGTCCAGGGCAAGAAACAAGCGTAACAGTGTGGATCCTTTGCTGTCAAGAGGGAGTCCGTGTTACGAAGAAAATGAAGCGTGTTGGAAAGACCAAAAGAGCAGACTCTGCCCTCAAGGTTCTGGAAAGAAGCAGGTAGAGCCTGCAAACAGATTTAAGGAAGGAAGGAAGGGGTTCGGAGGTGTTGGTGGGCTGAAGGGACCACCAAGGCGGCTGAGGATCCAGCAACGAGCAGGAGTGGGGAGCCAGAACTTTCCAGAGCCTATAGGGGTGGAGAGGGTAATGGAATCAGCAGGGCCAGAGAGGCTCGTAGTGGAAGTGAGAGCCCTGGGGCCCAGGGCAAGCACACAGGTGAAGGCCTGCTCGCCTTTAAAGGGATATGTCAAGCTAACAAGTTGTTAAATAAAACGTGTTCTATCCTCCTGTTATGATAAATTTATCTTCATGATGATGAAATAGAGAAATACATGGAGAGTTATGGTTGTTTATGTCTGAAAACCAACAAACTACGGGTCATAACTGAATTTAGTTATCCATCTCTGGGTACTCTGTTGAGGGGTTAGCAATATTTCGATGAGCGGCAAAATGACTTTAATATATATGTAATCCACAAGTGTATTACACTTGTATGGAAATATCTTCTTTTCGGGAAAAGCACAGATTGTATTTTACTTCAAGACTTTTCCATCATTTGTGTTCTATTGACAGTGATGCCGAAACGGACAACACTCCTGGAGCTGCTGTCATTCCCGGTTGTGGCTTAAGTTCAAATTCAAGGACGCTTGCCCTGCTGAGGCAGAAGCAATTGGAATTGGCGGTAAAAATGTAAGCATTACTTAAATTCACAAGTGAATCGTGAATTTTACACACACATACTCAACAATTTATGATGGGGTCTTCTACGATAAATGATTATTACAGAAAAAAATAACTCAAAATATGTTAGATTTACCACGTACATCATTAAGGAATGAAGCAATCACATGAAGCAATTTTGCTGTCTCATGAGCAATACCAAGATGTGTGTTTTATCGAAATGTTCCATCGTGGACAGATGCGTGACATGCGATTCATGACCTTTGAATGGCACCCCGTAGCCAGCGTGGTTTTGGCAAAGCTGTGGCCGTGTGTCCAGGCAGCAGATGTGGGGGTGCCTGCTGTGTGAGGCCCGGCAGAGCTGGGGATGGGGCAGGAGGAGAGGCGAGCAGAGAGGTGGGGGCAACGCTGATCCCTCCGGCTGTCTCAGGCTGGAATGTCCACACTGCCCCACTCGACAGGAAGGGTTTGATAGGAATTAACCTGTTTCTTTTCAGTCTGAGAGCTTCTCTCACCCAAGACCCCCAGTTCTCCAAAGCAACATCCATCCCTGCTTTGATGGTGGCCCAGCCGGCACATCCAGATGGCGGAGGCCAGGGCTGTCTTCCACTGGGGGGAGGGATGTGGAGGTGTGTCCCCAGGGCTCATTGTCTGCTGTGCAGAAATGCAACATCTAAGCCTGGCTCAGTGCATCATTCATTCATTCATTTGTTTGTTCATTCATTACCTTAATACTGTCCATCACCCCCCAGAGCCACGTGGCTGGGGCAGCAGTGGGGCTCAGAACCACAAGGCCCATCTCATAGCACAGAGGTCACACAGCCCCGTCTAGGTATTTCCCTCTGCCTGGGCATAGGAGAGCCTGTCACACGGCAGGAGACAGAAACTTTTTTTAAGTTTATTTATTTATTTTAGAGAGAGAAAGAGAGAGAGATTGAGCACCAGTGGGAGGAAAGGGAGACGGAGAGAGACTCTGAAGCAGACTCTGCCCTGAGTGTGCAGCCCGATGCAGAGCTTGATCTCACAACCCTGAGATCATGGCCTGAACCCAAACCAAGAGTTGGACACTTAACCGACTGAGCTGCCCAGGCACGCCCTGACTGGGACGCCACTCCTAATCGAAGGTGGTCAGATTGAGAAATTGATCTTTGAGTTGAGTTACATGGCTTTTGGTGCCTTTGTTTCCTTGTCTGTAAAACGGTGATATAATAATCCCCGCACTGGCACCGGGAAGGGGCCCCCAGAACTTCCACTGGGGGGGGCTTTGCAGACCAACTTAGGCCCGGTGGACACAGAATTGCTGAGGCTTGGGAAAGAATGCAGGATCAGGGGCCACCTGGGTGGCTCCATCATTGGACGTCTGCCTTCAGCTCCGGTCATGATCCCGGGGTCCCGGGATCGAGCCCTGCATCGAGCTCCCTGCCCAGTGGGAAGCCTGCTTCTCCCTCTCCCACGCCCGCTTGTGTTCACTCTCTCATTTATCAAATAAACTAATACAATCTTAAAAAAATAAAAAGAATGCAGGATCAGAACTTCATACCATCTTCTTCAGGCCCTTTGAGACACCTTCTCCCACCTTCCCTCTTCCACACACCCTGAGCACATCCGCTTCAGACTGGGCTCTCCTCAGGAGTGTCTGAGGGCCCTGAAGCCCAGCTTCATCTCCACGGTCCTCCCTTGGCCTCTCTGTGACTTCATCCGCAGGCCTGGGCTCGGTAATGTCCTGTTCCCTTTCTCTCTCTCTCAAGCACTAGCTGCCCTCAAAATTTCGTTTCCCACATACATCGAGGAATCTGGGGACCCCTTCCCCTGTCACGTGCTCTTCAGAGCCTGAAGGGAGGGGATCCCAGGTGTTTACAGCCTGGTCCTTCCCGTCAGTACCACTGCCTTGAGCCCTGTGGCTGCTGTTGAGTGTCCTCAGCGGGGGGTCAGCTTACATCCCAGGCACCCAAGCCAAGATGTGGAGGACTCCAGGGTTTCCAGAGACACCCCTCCAGGACCCCCAAAGCACCTTGTCTCCCAAAGAGGCTGGGAAGCCCACCTGAAAGCCATTGTATCCTCCCTCTGGGTGAAGACCAAAACCCCATTAGTTTGAGCTTTATTTCTTTAACTTAAGAATCTTTTTACCCCTGTGATGGTTTTAAACTATGCCCACAGGGTTGGTAACATTTCCCTCCTCAAGGATTGGAGACTAACACTTTTCTTGAGTGTGGGCTGGACCCAGTGACTGGCTTCTAATGAATGGACCAGTGGATGTGACTAGGTTATGAAAGTCATGACGAACTTTCTTTTTTTGTTATTTTTGTTTCAGATTTTTATTTAAATTCTAGTTAGCTAATATACAGTGCCATATTGGTTTCAGAAGTAGAATTCAGTGATTCATCACTTACATACAACACCCAGTGCTCATCATAGATGCCTCCTGAGGACCCAGCCCCCTCCAGTCCACTCCCCACCCATCTTCCTCCATCAAACCCTCCGTTTGTTCTCTATTGTTAAGAGTCTTTTATGGTTTTCTTCCCTCTCTCTCTTCCCTTTTTCCCTTCCCACATGTTCATCCATTTTGTTTTTTACATTCTACATATGAGTGAAATCATAATGATGTTTGTCTTTCTCTGATTTATTTCATTTAACGTAATACTCTCTAGCTCCATCTACCTCACTGCAAATGGCAAGATTTCATTCCTTTTGATGGCTGAGTAATATATTCCATTGTATGCATATCTATCTATCTATCTATTCCACATCTTCTTTATCCATTCATCAGTACATGGACATTTAGGCTCCTTCCATATTTGGCTAGAGTTGATAATGCTGCTGTAAATATCAGGGTGCACAAACCCTTCTGAATCTCTATTTTTGTATCCTCGGGATAAATACCTAGTAGTACAATGGCTAGACCACAGGGTAGCTCTATTTTTAACTTTCTGAGGAACCTCCATACAGTTTCCCAGAGTGGCTACACTAGTTTGCATTCCCACCAATAGTTCCCCTTTCTCTACATCTTCACCAACATCAGCTGTTTCTTGTGTTGTTATTTTTAACCATTCTGACAGATGTGAGGTGGTATCTCATCTTGGTTTTGATTTGAATTTCCTTGATGATGAATGATATTGACCATATTTTCATGTGTCTGTTAGCCATCTGTTTGCCTTCTTTGGAAAAATGTCTATTCGTGTCTTCTGCCCATTGCTTAAATGGGTTATTTGGTTTTTGGGTGTTGACTTTGTTAAGTTCTTTATAGATTTTGGATACTAACCCTTTATCGTGTATGTTATTTGCAAATATCTTCTCTTATTCCACAGGCTGCCTTTTAGTTTTGTTGATCATTTCCTTTGCTGTGCAGATGTTTTTTATCTTGATGAAGCTCCTGTTGTTCATTTTTGCTTTTGTTTCCCTTGCCTCTGAAGATGTGTCTAGTAAGATGTTGCTGTGGCCAGGGTTACAGAGGTTGCTGCCTGTATTTTCCACAGGATTTTGGATGGTTTCCTGTCTCAAATTGAGGTCTTCATCCATTTCAAATTTATTTTTGTGAATGGTGTAAGAAAGTGGTCCAGGTTCATTCTTCTGCATGTTGCTGTCCAGTTTTCCCAGTATCATTTTTTGAAGCGACTATCTTTTTTCCACTGGTATTCTTTTTTTTTTTTTAAGATTTTTATTTATTTATTTGACAGACAGAGATCACAAGTAGGCAGAGAAGCAGGCAGAGAGAGGAGGAAGCTGGCTCCCTGCTGAGCAGAAAGCCTGATGTGGGGCTCGATCCCAGGACCCTGGGATCATGACCTGAGCTGAAGGCAGAGGCTTTAACCCACTGAGCCACCAAGGTGCCCCTTTCCATTGGATATTCTTGTTGGGGGTTAGTTGACCATATAGTTGTGGGTCCAATGGACTTTCTTTGTACTCTCTGTTGTATCACTCACACCGGGAAAGACAACTGCCATATTGTGAGGACACTCAAGCAGCCCTATGGAGAATTTCAGGAGGTGAGGACCTGAGGTTTTGTTCCAACAGCCATGTGAGGGTGCCATCTTGGAAGCAGCTCCTCCAAACCTAGAAAGGTGACTACAGGCCCCTGTCAATCCATGAGATCTCTGTCAGTCTCTACAAATCTTGACTGCAGCCTCAGGAGAGACCCCAGGCTGGAGCCATCCAGCAAACAATGGGCAAATTCCTGCCCCATAGACACAGTGTGAAGTAATAAGTATTTATTGAGATTTAAGTTGCTAAATATGAGGTCAATAATTGATATGTACCAAGTTAAAAGAAAATTCTGGACAAGGTTAGCCTAAAACATTCCTCTCAACATCCCTTGAGGAGTTGCCACACTGGATACTAATATACCATATATCTGAAGTAATTTGGCATTTTTTAATTCCCCTAGAAGGGGGACAGAGGGCTGGATGGATGCCTGAGCAGTGCCTTATGTTCATTGTGCCACATCAAACAACAATGCATCCGCAGGTTCAGAGACCAGAATCCTACAGCTCTGTCCCAGTGAGAGCCCTGCCCACACTCTGGAGAACACATATGGGAAGAGCCTTGGCAAGAGGCATTACTCACACTATCCTTCTCTCCTAAAATGTTTTTTGACTGAACCCATGTAGTTACGGTCCATATAACTTGCATAAATTAAGTGCCTGCTAGATACTATGCAACTGTAGTCAAATATCTTGAAAGTACATTTTGACACTTTAAATACTGTGATGTTTACAAAGTGCATACTCCTTTATCAACACCAAATTTTAACCCGTTGGTGTTTACCAAAATATCAATTTTTTTCTAATTATTTGACTTTGTAATAAATAAATGTCAAGGGGCCTGGTTGGCTCAGTCGGCTGAGTGTCCGACTCTTGATCTCAGGTCGTGATTGCAGGGTTATGGGATGGAGGCCCGCGTTGGGCTAACTTTCGGTGTGGGGTTGCTGAGAACTCTCTCCCTCCTGCCTCTCGCCCTCCCTCTCGACCCGTCTACACTCATGCTTTCTCTTCCTCTCTAAGAAACAAAAATAAAATCTTTAAGAATAAATAAATAAATAAATGCATTCTCATTAAAGACCATATTCATTTCCTAAGGCCTATGAAAAAGGACAACAAACTGGATGGCTTAAAATAACAGATATGGGTGGCCTCACAGCTCTGGCTGCTAAAAGTCTGAAATCAAGGTGCAGGCAGGGCTGTGCTCCCTCTGGAGTCTGTAGGGGAACCCTTCCTTGCCTCTTCCTAGCTTCTGGTGCTGGCAAAGGCCGGCATTCTGGGGCTTGCCAGGCTGAATGCCAGATTCTGCCTGCACGATCACACAGCATCCTCCCTCTGTGTGTCCTGTCTTCACGTAGCCATCCTAGAAGGATACTGGTCATATTGGGGTAGGGGGTCTACCCTACTCCAGCAGGATGTCATCTCCACTAATCACACCTGTAATAACCATTTCCAAATACGGTAACATTTTGAGGTCTGGAGCGGGGACTTCAACATCTTTTCCTCAGGGGATACAGTTCAACCCATGACAAATACTCTTTCTTTTTTTTTTCTTTTTGTTTTTTGTTTGTTTTCTTTTCTTTTCTTTTTTCTTTTTTTAAGTGAGAAAGCTTTGTTGTTTCGGCTTCCTTCAAGTTTGACAGTCACTGATCTATCGGGAAAATCCTTGGGAGCAAAATGGGCCCCCACTAAACCATGGTTGAATAAATGTGTGGACGAACATCCCAGCTCTGTCAGAGCCCACATGCACTGAACGAGTCTTGATCTGCTCCAGGTCTTGGGTCATGACAAACAAATGGGCACACTAATTTTCTTTTGTAGGATAAAGCCAGGGAGCAGCCTGTGTCCCGGGAGAAGATCAGGAGTCAGGTCCGGTCTGCCCTTCCTGCTGGGAAGAAATTCCGGAAATCATTCAACAGTTTATTAGATGCCTACTGTGTGCAGGCAACTGTCACCAAAAGATTGATCAAACAGGGAAACTCATGTGATGTCTTCCCATGAGGGGATACAGTCTAAGGGGAGAGCCCCCGGTCACATAATCCCACTCCACAAATATCGCACCTGCGAAGTGCCTTGAAGGACAGAAGCTTGGTGCTCTGGGTGCCTCCAAGTGGGCATCTGCCCTCCTTGGGGTGCACTGAGGTCTGAAGCCCAGTGCAGTTTACATGATGCTATGACATATGATGGACTGGATTTTTCCCCTCCCCATCAAATCCAAATCCATATCTTCAAGTCCTAACCCTCACTTCCTGAGAAATGTGACTGTATTTCGATCTCACATCGAATGAGGTAATTAAGTTAAAATTAGGTCATGAGGATGGACTTGAGCCCATCATGGACGGTGTCTTTAAAGAAGAGGAGTTCAGGACACGGACACATACAGAGGGGTGACCGTAGGAAGACACAGGGAGAAGGCAGCCATCTACAAACTGAGAGAGGCTTCGGAAAAAGCCAATCCTACTGACAACTTACTCTCGGACTTCTAACCTTCCGAACGATGGAGAGATAGATTTCTGTTGTTTAAGCTGCTCGGTCACTGATACTGTGTTACGCTGTCCAAGGAAACTGATACACATAAGGAAGGAGGAAGAGAAGAGCTTCTTGGTCATGACACAGCATCTGCCAAGGTCCTGGGGTAGAGGACCGAGGGAGGATACCAGGATTCAAAGAGCACCGGAACGGGGGAGCAAAGAGCAAGGAAGGCTACAGCACAGGCTGGCAGGGAGAAGTGATGGGCCCGACTCTGTGACGGGGCCCAAGGGCATTAGTAAAGAAACTTCTCCTAAGAAGTGTGAGAGTGTCCGGTGTCGTGAGGAAAGAGGACAGGCAGGATCCGCTTGCACGTGAGAGGTCTGTCTCCCTGAGGCTGCTGCACGGAGAAGAGGCAAGAGAAGGCAAATGTGGGAGAGGGGTGAGGCCCAGGCTGGGGGGCGAGGACGCCGGGGAGGGGTGAGAAGTCAGGTTTGGTTTGCACCTGTGGAATGAGGGACGCGGCATGCCTAGTGCTTTCTCCAAGGCAACTCCCTGTATAAAAGGCCCATTTGTGATTCATTTGCTTGTTTGAACCCATTAGAGAGGGAATAGGGTCTTTTTGGTTTTGTAATGTATAGTTCAGCTATAAATGAATATAAATGTTGATATTAGCATAATTGAGATAATCTTAGAAACATACACAAATGTCTTAGGTTTTTGTTGCTGTTGTCCTCACGAATCCTTTTTTTTTTTTTTTAAGATTTTATCTATTCATTTGACAGATCGCAAGCAGGCAGAGAGGCAGGCAGCGAGGGGCAGGGGTGGGGCAGGGGGAGCAGGCTCCTTGCTGAGCAGATTCCAGGACCCTGAGACCATGACCTGAGACCATGACCGGAGCTGAGGCTTAACCCACTGAGTCACCCAGGGGTCCCAACAAATACCTTGGGTTTTAAGCTTGACAATTACTGAGCTCAACAAACAGGCCAAGAAAGTGTTGGTTTGGATGAATCTGGCTCCTGGGAAATCGCGCTCTGTGTTCATAGGTTCTTTTTTCTTATTTGGGGCTGCAAGAAGCCTGGATGCTCCCTTCCCTAAATGACAACGACCAAGGTTTCCACATTTTACAGACCGAAATCTCATCTATTAAACATAGTAAACATATTGACCAGCTCCACCTTGGTCAAAACACTGGCTGATTCAGGTAAGAAAGAAAAAAATGACCTTTCTTAGAGGCAGTATGGCAGGCCAGGGTCACCAAACTGTATTCCAGAGAACAGTGATATCTTACAAATAATACCATTAATAACAGCAATTCACTACATGTCTACTCTGGGTAGAATATGCATGTGAGGTTTGCAAGCATACTTATTGTCGACAAGCAGTTTTCCTTGGAAAAAGTGTTATAGAACAGTTTCAGTTTCCTCTTGGCAAATTCTTAATGCAGTTTTTGGGAAGAAAATATATTTCATTTTGTTTAACTTGCTGTTGTCCTAAAGAACACAGTTTGGGGGGAAAATGATGTTGGATCCAAACACTTGGCAGCTTCATTGAAGGTCTTGCTTTATATCGAGCTGTATAGGCTTTAATAAAATGGATGATTCATCAAAAAGCAAAGGGAAATTAAATTGTGGGCAGATAATTTTGAAGATGGCTCAAGCAAGTTTTCCTTGTCCAAAAGCAGAAACCAAGAGGTGAAGTCGCCCATTATAGCTCCTGGCAGCAGGTTACAATGAGGCTGAGCTGGACCCCCGTCTCCCAGGCTGTAGCCCGGGGCCCTCAACTATCCCCCTCAGGGTGAAATTAGGGGCTTCCCTCTGAGCTGAGGCCAGGCTCCCGGTGAGGGTGCACATGAAACGCAGGCTGCCTGGTTAAATTTGAATGTTTTATAAAAACAAAGGATTTTTAGTCTAAATATGTCTTACCTATTATTTATCTGAAATGCAAATTTAATTTGGTCTGCTGTACCTTTTTTTGCTCAGTTGGGCAACGCTGCTGCCCAAGCTTTGGGCTGGCCAAGGCCTTCAGAGGCAAAAGACTTTCCATGTGAGCTGCTTAAGATGTCCCATTCCCACTGTCCTCTGGACCCTGACCAAGGCACTGCCTTAGATGAGACCCAGACATCAGCCGCCGGAGAGCAGGGATAAGGAGAAAATCTTCATGATTTATAGATTTACAGCACCTGTACCCATGCATACTCCCGCTGGTACTTAGACTAGTAATTCTTTCTTTAAACAGCCACTTGCATTCCTCAGCAAGGCCAGAGCTGCCCTGCGGGGCCCTCCCCCGGGGAGCACAGAGAGACCTGGGTCTCTACCCACCAGGCCCAGAGCCCCCGCCGAGCTCGTCCAGGCAGGGCCAGGGGGCTGACGTCGCCAGGGTTATGGCTCTGAGTTACCTTCCAGGCTGTGTGTGGGAGGCCTGGTCTCCCTGTGGGAGGGCTCCTGAGAGAGGGGCCGGTGCTCTCTGTCTTCCCACCTCCACAAGGGGCCCCGCGTCGGGCAGCCGCGGAGCACCCCAAGCTCCTGATCCCTGCGGCCCCGCATCCTGGTGCCTGGCACAATGCCTGGTAGACAAGAAGTCTATGACTCGCCGCTCAGCGCTGCATGGACCGACGGACGAGAAAAGCCTGTGGAGATGCCTCTGGGCCCTCTCACGCCTTCCCTCACACCC
>NC_081560.1:187557363-187663083 GCF_022355385.1 Mustela nigripes
CCCGTCTGCACGATGTGAAGTTCCATCTTCAAGGCCCGGACAGACGGCTCACTCCGCTCTGTTCTGGGGTCTGATCCTCAAAGAAGACGCGGCAGGGAGGGAAGGCCCAGGGGAACCCTCCGTGTGCCTTTTTTCACCTGTAGACAGCGCCGGTCTCGGGCTTTGTGGAGTCACAGGGAGACGGAACAGGCCACCTACCACGGCGAGGCTGCCTGCGCTCCCGGCGTGGTCCAGTCCTGACTGAATCCTGGGCTCAGTTTCCCTGTCCAGGGCTGACCTTTCACAGCTTTATAACTCGTGGTAACAGCCCTCAGGAGTCAGAGTGCACGTGGCTCTTGGGGCCAGGAGCCTGAAAAATGGTGGCCTGGAGCCTTCCTCGTTGGGTCTGCAGAGAAGGCCACTGGCCTCGTCCCCGAGGAATGCAGGATGTGAAGGCGGGAGCTGTGCCCTGAGGCAAACTCTCCCTCATCAATCAGGAAAGCGGTGTCAGGGGCTACGGGAAACTGGCCAGGTGGGTTAGGGCCGAGGCGGGGGGCCCAGGTGCGGAGTCCTGGGAATGGCCCACGGAGCCCCTTCAGCTCATGTATCTTCCGAAGTCAGCGCTCCTGTCGCCATTGTCCCAGAGGTTCCTGGACCAGGTGGGGGTCCAGGAGAGGGACTGAAAGGGCAGAAGGCAGAACCCTGAAGGCAAAGTGAACGGAGCTTCCTCAAGATGGATCTGATTAATCTTTCTCAAGATACCAGCTGTCCACCTGTTTTGTCAGGTAAACAGGAAAGGAGAAACTGTCCTGAGAACCACTGTCCCTTGGACAAGTACCAGGTGGCTTGGAACCGACCCCACGGAGGAGTGTCTGGGGTATGCGTGCGGCTGTGTAACTCCCGTTACGGGTAGCCCATGCACACATGTGCACACGCACACGCACACACACAGGTCTCCACACGGTGGACTGCACTCGGGGTGAGTTTGTCCTTCAGGGACATGTGGCAATAACTAGACAAGTCTTTGGTCACCATGACTTAGGTGGCAAGGGAACGCTCCTGGCATCAAGTGAGAGTATCCGCTCAGGGATGCACGGAAACAACCTGTGACACAGGACAGTCGCGCCTGCAAAGAATCCTCAGACCCAAAACGTCATCTGTGCATAGGCTTAGAAATTCTGCTCTACAGGGCGCCTGGGTGGCTCCATGGGTTAAAGCCTCTGCCTTTGGCTCAGGTCATGATCTCAAGGTCCTGGGATCGAGCCCCACATTGGGATCTCTGCTCAGTGGGGAGCCTGCTTCCCCCCTCTCTCTGCCTGCTGCTTTGCCTACTTGTGATCTCTGTCTGTCAAATAAATAAATAAAATCTTAAAAAAAAAAAAAAAGAAATCCTGCTCTAAAACAATGAGCGCACCCACAAACTTCTGCTAGAAACGACCTCAGGATTTCCTGTCGGTTTTGCTGGCTGGACGGCTCCAAGGCTCTGTCCACCGTCCGCCTGCCGTTGGGATCAGGCGATGTAGATGCTCACGAAAGCTGCTGCTTTTGATGAAGCCGCCCTCCAGGTCTCAGCTCCTCCACCAGTAAAGATTCTGCAGACACACACACACACATGCACACGCATGCATGCACGTCCTGCGGGCTGTGCAGAGAGTGACAGCAGAGGCACCTTCAGAATGCTCAAAGCTGCCACTACCCTAGGAGACCAGAAACAGGCAGGAGGGACACGTGTATGAAGACGTCGTGGCGTCGGCCCTCACGCAGACTGGAGACAGGATCCTGGAGCCCTTTTTCTCTCCGGTGTTCAACACCTCATCTCCGTTTTAAAGCACCGAACTTTAAGAGACAGATAATAAAGTAAATCCATTTGAAGTGTCACCTGACAGATGACAAAAATGTGTCTTTTCAGTAATTTAGGCTAATTTTTCACCGCCATTGCACTCCACGCTCCTGGGGACTCTCGCCGGGCTCCCCTGGCTGTTAGTGCCAGAGAAGGACACCAAGCAGTTCTGTGCAAAGGGAAATATCCTGCCTCCTTAGCTGGCGGACCTCCCCTCCGCGCCTCGTCTGGGAGCCTAGGGAAAGGCCGAGATGCAGCGGCGACGATTTCCTTCCCGGAAGTGCGACACAGTTTACAAATCATGAACGTGCATTTAATTGGGAGAAACCTGGAAGAGACGGTCCGTTCCTCCTCATTTCCGCAGGCTGGCGGGGCGGGTTACGGCCGGGGACAGGGGCACGGTGGACCTGAGGCAGGCTGCTGGTGGCGGGTTTCTGATGAAGGAGATGCACCACGAAGGAGCCGGAAACGGTCTCATTTGTCTACTTTTCCATTGCTAAAAAGCTTGTCAACTCCTCAAGACAGCAGTCGAGAAAGGCTGAGGAAGTTGTCCTGCTGGAATTATGCAGCCCGTAGGTCCTCGGACGCCTGCCTGTGGTCTCCCTTTTAAGGAAAGAAATGTCTCTTTTGCTGGACCTTTTCTCCTGGAGCACAGGCCCCACACGGGGGGCGTCTGAGGAGGGCGTTTTCGTGCCGTCTGTGCTGGCGAGCGACACAGCAGCCATCGGGGCAGGAAGAGCAGGACGGACCCAGACGGTGGACAGGACGGCTTCGTGCGATGGGAAAAGTGCACTCCAGTCCCCGGAGCTGAGCGTCCCGTGAGGCAGTTGTCTGGGTGTGTGTTGAGGAAAACAGAGGACTCAAGGGACCACCGGGGTTGTCAAAAGTTGACACCGTGTAAAACCCGTCCGCCCTGTTACACAGCGGGAGTGTGGGCCCACGCGGGGGCCAACCCCCCCCCCCCCCAGCTCACCTCACAGCACCGCAGTCTGGGCAGCAGCAGCTACTCTGGGTAGCGTCTGCTCTTGTTTTATAACATTTTAAAAACCCATTCCGCAGGTTCTCAGCCCCAAAGTGTTCGTATCAATTTCACAGCGCTAACGACCGGGCCTTGGTCTGGGGGGAAAAAAACAAAAAGCTGTCACTGGGTTCTGCTCAATGGTCTTATTAACATCCCGTCTCAGCAAAGCGGTCTTTACTCGGGAGAGCATGGAGTTGTAAATGTTCGCTTCGTAGACCTTGCTCTTAGGATAGCTTAACTATGATATTCTTAAATAGAGATTAAAGTGTTTTAAAAACGCCCCTCGCCTCTCAGTTTGTAGTCGGAACGGTGGTGTATTTCCTGAAGATTCAAACAAGGAGTGGCATGAAATTAGTCGAACAAGAGGGACTATTTTCATTTCACTGTGTCCGCAGGAGAGTGCACGCCGGGAAATTCTGTGAGCAGTCACCATCACAAGTTTTGTTTTGTTTTGTTTGGGGAGGAGGGGGCTTCTAAAAACCACTTACGGGAGGGGAGGGGCAGGCTGAGTGGTTCTCCCCACTGTGAAAGACAAATGAAGACTGACTGACGAGGGAGGGCGGGCGGGTTCTCCTGTCGGGCTGACGGAAGGTGCCACGAGGTGGTCTTTCACCGAGCGGCCAGGTAAATCAAGCAGCACAGGTCGATAAGGACATCGGAGGGACTCCCTGGCTCTTCGTCCCGAAGCCATTGGTCTGCTAACTGCTGACGTCTGTCAGGGTTTGGGGAGGTGTTCACAGAGCTGAAGCTGGGTTTGCTTTCTAAGACTTATTATAGAAATAAAACTTCATTCCCTGGAGGGCTCAGCTGGAGCCTAGTTCCATAAGCCTTCGACGAGTCGAGAATGGCACCCGTGGGCGAATGGGTCACCGATGGTTTTCCTAGGCGGAAAACCTGTTGCCACGTCAGCATCTCAACACTCAGGAAGCCGGCGCCCAGGTCTACAGCACGAGGCTTCCTCAACTCTGCAGAGTGAACAAGGGGAAGGCAGGCGAGTTGCTCCAGAACATAAAGCCTGGAAAGAATGCTGGAACCCTGGTAACCTCCTTCGGTCAGTACGGCCCCAGCAGCAGAGGGGGAAGCGGTCCCCCAGGAGCACCTGAGAACCGTTGAAAAGGATGTGTGTTCAGATCATACACCCAGGATTGGGACTCAAGCCTTTGAGAGCAGATCAGCCCCCAACAAGGACTCTCCACAGGGAGGGTGGTCTGACTCTGGGCCAGCAGCTGGAATGCTCCTGAGCCCAGAGCCCGGAAGCCCATCTGGGGAGGAGTGATGCTCTCTCAAGGGCAGCTCCTGGACATTTGGGGAATACGCTCGGCTCAGGGCATTGACCACAAGCGAAAATTTTTCTTGGAAGGTGTCATGCGAGTTGCGTTCCCTGTGAACAGCCACAGACCGCACACCTGGCTACACCTGGCTCTAAAGTTCTACCGACCCCGCGGCCAGCTTCAGGCCACTCCCCTCTGAAGACAGGCAAGAAAAAGGAATGAGCTTATTTCATTGTGTTTTGCCAAAGGCCCAGTTTGGACAAAGACCCCGGGGTGATGAAGCCAGTTTAGATCAATAGCTTTCGAGGCAAATGGGAGGTCACTGGGGAGGGACCAAGGGCTGCAGGAGCCTGGGCGGTGGCTGCACGTGGACTGTGGGCACCCGAGTGAGCCGTGAGCAGAGGTGGAGACGGACACGCAAGACATACATCCAAAGCTGGCTCAGGTCCCCTTCGGATTCACCCCATTGCCATCCTGCCCGTGCCTGTCATTGTGGCTCCTACAGAGAGATCCCTGTAGAAAGCCTGGGGGCTTCTCCACTCCGCTGCTCTGTAGGGAGCCACGGGAGCTTGCACGTGCCACTCAACCTCTGCGGGCCTCAGTGTACCCATGTGGGGAATGGAGATCGCTAGAGCACATGCGTCACATTCATTGTAGGTGACGTCACGCGTAAAACACTGAGGGTGGGGCTGGGACCTAGGAAGTGCTGTCTGATTGTCAATCATCATTATTTTAATTTGTTGGTGTCAACCAGATGAGAAACGGCATTGCTGGAACTGGCCCTTAATTATATCCACGGAAAACATATGGGAGCCACAGAATTGACATGCCCAAGGTTCCAGGCCTGGCAGTCGGCAGATCCAACACCAGACTCAAGGACCAGTCACAGTCCTGGACCTTCCCAGCATGGCTCCTTCTTCCCGCCGCAAACCCTGTTCTACTTGTTCTGTCCATAGGAAGGCTCCCTGGGAGCCGGCAGCATCTCTGGGCAAATAGCACAGTGATTTTAGAACTATGCCTTCTCCATGGGTCAAGTCTCAGTCCGTCAACTACTCTTTTCCAGGTAGAGGACCCATCGTTCCCTGGCATTCTGTAGACACCTGTTTCCATCTGCTGATTTCACTGCAGCTAACATCAGTGCTTTGGGGGTTGGGGTCTGATTATAAATATCATCTCATCATCAAAGTGGTTCATCCCATGAGAATGAAAAAAGAGTCTGCATTTGGGTGCAGAATCACCCTTGAGGGTCATGAAATACCCTCTCGCAGGAGCCAGGGTGGTAGCTCCATTGCATGGACCAGATATCCAGGGCTCAGCTGGGAGATGTCCTCAGGAAGGCAGGGTTGGTGGTGCTGATGGGCTGGCTGGTCTGTCAGCAGGTGGGTGGGGGGTACGACCTGCCCTCTTTGGTTCTCTGCGGTAGAGTCAGGGGTGAGAATCCTCCGTCTGAAACTCTGGAGAGGTGATGGGCATCTCCTTTGAACGCGTGAAATGTCTTCCCAGATCCAGGATGCCAATGATGGCTGGAAGTCTATAAGCAGATGGACCATCGTCCCTGGGTGACCTTCAGAAATCCAGTGCCCCAGAAGAGCAAGTGTGCTAAATCTCCCACACCGTGCAACCTCGGGGTAAAGTCAGTCATAAGCAGAGTTTCCACCTCCAAGCCCAGATGGCATGGGTGATCACACCCACGGATCCACAGACACACATACAAAATGGCAGGGGGTGCCCTGTGTCCAGCAACTACTGTCCCCAACAAGGGCTTCTCAAAGTCCCCAGGGGCCCTGGCAAGGAGCCATCCAACCAGGCGCTAGCAGGGTTTGTAACCAGTCACGGGGGACCTGGCTCATCCACGGGAAGCCTTGGCTGAGTGCACTTGGCCTTGTGTCCGGTAGTCTTACCTGTGGAAAGACATCCCAAAGCAGGACAAACTTCCCTGTGTGCAGTGGTCCCCAGTCAGCTCAGTGGGGTGACTCCTTTCAGGGGATGGACGTGAATGGGGTGTGGCCATGTCATGGGGAGCCCAGCAGAGACGTCCCTGAGGCACAGCAAAGTCTCCCCGTGTCTTCTCTGTTCCCTGATGAAGAAAGAGAGGGTATCCCACCTGGTGGAGGTGAGAGAGGGCTACCTGGGCAGGCCACCCGGAGCCTGGAGACCCACGAGAGAGAGCTCCCACCCGAGCACATGCTACAAGGCATTCTGCCAACGTAAGAGGCTGTTGGCTTTCTCCTTCTGCACCTTCTCCAGCGGTTCACCTCCAGTCCCGTTGGTGTATAGACCAGGAGACGGGATCTCAGGCACACACAGTCTTACGATTGCTTGGGACTAAACCAGGTCTTTGTCCTCCTCTGGGAAAGAGGACAGCCTGTGCTTGTGTTCGTTTGTCCACGACCAAGGCTCAGCACTAACCCTGGCTGGGGCTCTGAGGCACAGGTCAGAGCCTGGAATCAAGTCCCCGCTGGGGGTTGGTTTCTAGGCACCCAAGCCTCCTCCAGGAAAGGACAAAGCCCCGTGTGCCTTTCACCTCTCTTGGGGCCTTCTGATCCCTGTTATCTTTTGCTTAAATGAAGGTGCAGCAGAGGAAGAGATTAGTGGGTACTCAGTCCCTGTGGGTTTCTGTTGACAGGTAAACAAGGAGAGATCTCTATCACGGCCTGTCATTCAACCACTGGGCACTCCGTTAGCCAGGTACTGAAACTGATCCGGAGAGATTTTCAGGCTTTATCTTTCCCGGGCAGTCAGGTGGGGGGTGGGCAGCACCGGGAAGTTCCCGGGGTGGGGGCTGCAGGGCGCCTCCCACTCTCTCTGCCCCACTCAGGGCTGCAGTGCCCTGGGGCTGCTTCCTGGTAGCTTCACCCCAGAACCAGGCATAGGGAAGGAAGTCTGGGGATTTCTGGGCTCAGCCCTCAGCTTGACCCCATTTCATGCTCCGTGCTTTTCCGGGCCTATCTGGTCTCTCCCTTCTCTTCCTCTGTTGCCTGTCCCCAGATGCATGACTCCCCAAGCCTCAGCCGTCAGACCCTCCTCCGGGCTCCTGGCCGCCGTAGCCAGTTGGCTCCTGGATAGAGTTCCTCCATGTCCCAAATGCCCCAAAATGCTGCTGTCCTAAAGTGAGCTCTTCCCCACTGGCCTATACCTGCTTCTCCTTAGGAAACCCCTTCTAAGTGAAAGGCCCCCCGCACCCCCTTTCCCTCGCCCCCAGAAACCACGATGTCCTGCCTCTGCCCTCCAACCCACTCCAGAGCCCGTCAGTTCCATCCTCCTATCTTGCTGACTTACAGTCTCCCCTCCCCCTCTACATCAGTCTGTGGCTCAGCCGTCCCCCGCTGTCCAGAGACCACGGCTGCCACGGCCTCATGGTCTCCTGGCGGCTCGCTGTGTTCACTCTGCCCCACCATCCCCACTGATTGATGGCCCCAGTGTCTGCGCAGACACCCAGATGGCCTATCGTAATAAGCCACTCTCACAGCCACCCCTCCCAGGCCGGATCCGCCCCCTCCTCACTGCCTCTGTCCTCTGAGTCCAGCCACCACCAGTCCCCACCACACGTACCCCCAGAATCTCCCGTTTCCTCAGAGCTCTGCCTCCGCGGCTCCTTCTACCTGAGTGTCCTTCCCTCCCTTAACTGCCTGACTGGCTTGACCAGCCTTCACATCACCTCCTCCAGGAAGCCTTCTCTGATATGCCCCTCCATCCCATGCCACCCTCCTCGTCCCCCAGTGAGCTGCACGTTTGCCTTCTGTGCCCTGAAGTGTAGTAGACACTTTCCAACACTAAGTTAATCTAAGTGGGGGCTTACACACTAGGCCACAGTTCTGCTGGTCCTTGGTTTGGGGGTGAGGGAGCCCATCACCAAGGTTAATATCACTGCAGCTTAAAGGATAACCATGTTTTTAAATTAAAACATTTTAAACAAATCATGCATTTAAGAGCGTAGCTGTGACTGTGGTATAGGGTTTGTATATAGGTGTGTGCTATTTTATTTTCTCATATGTTTACATACGAAGAATGGTTTATTATAGCACATCTTTATTATATATACTACCCAAATGCTTATATATAATGTAAACTATATATACATATAAATATAAATGCAAAACAAAACATGTATGTAATAAAGATGGGCTGCCAGGAGCTCTGGTTTTGAAAAAACACAGTTCTGTAGTTTTGTTCCTTTATCCTAAAATCTGAGTTCCTTTGTAGAGCACCTCCTCACAGTGGAACCTGGGGGGTGGTCTGTGCCCCCATATCTTCTTGAAATCTCACATACTCTTCTCAGACCCCAGTGTCAGGGGCATGGACAATTTTCATGCAGCAGTTACTGAATGCTATTTTGCTCAGCAAGTGATGCTTCTCCTGTTTCCCTCCCTAATGATTTTTACTCAGGTCCCACCTATATGGCAAAGTGGGAGGCATGTCCCTGCGGCGGGGTGGCCCGGGGCTGTGTGCCCCCTGGGAGCCGCCAGAGGGCTGGAGCGACAGCGGTCCGGCGGGCAGATCCCCAGGCTCCCCTGGAGGGGAGAAGACACAGCTCTGCGGGGAGTCCCTGGCGTGTTCAGAAAGGAGGAGACCCAGCCCCTCTCCCCGCTGCTCCCCCACGGCGCACAGACACGGCGGCCGCAGGAACCCCCAAACATGTGCTGATTCAACAGCAGCTGACGGGGCCTCCTGCCTGCCCCCCGCTCTACTGGGCACCAGGGGCACAGAGATGAAGGAGACCCCAGTCCTGTGCTCACAGAGGGCAGGGGGCCAACACTGATGACATTGCTGTGTGACATGGGTGCCCCGCGGTGAGCCGGGTGTCCTGGGAATCCATGGAGAGCTGTCCCCCGGAGATGAGACTCACCCCTGTCGGGGCATCCGTCACCCCCCAGCAGACGGCAGAGACCCCAGTAGTCTCTGGAGCAACTCACTAGCCCCCCTGTCCCAGCCGGCAGGGCAGGGCTGAGATGCCGGACGGTTCACCAGAGCATCAGGGGCTGCAGGGCCAACCTGAACCGGACCCCAAACCCGCTCCCCCCAGCCCCCAACATGGGGCATCAGCTGTGAAGCCGGGCCGCAGCCAGGTCTGCCCTCACGGAACTTTAGGACGGAAGGTGGAGACAGGGAGTCGGACAAATCCAAAAATGAAGGGCCAGGGACTCGGAATACAGGGTTGGGGACACAGGGCAAGTGGGGCAGGTTCTCTGAGCGAGGAGGAGAGAAGCAGGTCTGGGGAAGGAGGTTCGTGCCCAGAGACCCGACCTGGGGGAGGCCGTGGCCCGTGGGAGCAGGAGCCACAGCCTCTGTGGGGGACGGTCCTTAGGTCTCTCCCAGGGCCAGCTCGGAGACTGTGGACAGTCACAGCACATGGATTCCAGTAGGACACTGTCCTCCGGATACCGGGAGACATGGGTGAAGCCCACGCCACGTCCACACCCAGCGTCCAGGAAGGGTCTTCAATGTGATGGCAGGGCTCGCTCTTTAGTGGACTTGGTTTATAGAATTAACGCACCGAGTTACTTCAAGTAAATCAGAGGCCGACATGGAACACCCGACAGGAAGAGCAACCACAAACATCTACCTTCGTCCTAGAGTTCTCTCTGAGAGAAAGATAATCTTACTTAGCGACTGATACGGACACTGTCCAAGAGCAGCAAATTTATGGGAAATCCCTATTGAGAAAGAATGTAAGTGGACTGTGAGAAATCATTTTTCAAGAAGAAGAAAAAGAAAGAAATGCTTCTCCCCCAGGCGGTGGGATGTTTCCGGACTGGCCCCACCAAAGGCCATCGGTCAGAGCCCATTAGGTGAACCGGAGCCCCAGCAGCCCCAGTAATCCCATCAAAGGGGAAGAGGGTCGAAGGGGCCGTGCGACGGCCCTCCCAGGGCAGGAGGAAGTTTGCTCAAAACGCAAACAGGTCTCCACTGTCGGAAGGGTTCAGCCCGCCTCCCGCTAGCCCGAAGGTCCCATTCGGCAGCCACTGCAGCCCTCACCTCCTCCGAGGCGGGCAGGGCCCTCGGCAGTGTTTCTCCCAGCTTCATGAGACTCTTCCTGACTACTTGCTTTTAAAAACAGGGCATTAGTTATCAAACAAGGAGCTGTGTGGCCTTCCCGGGTCAGCCCGCAAGCGGGGCCGGGACACAGATCCCAGCCGGCGACAATCACTACCGCGTGAAAACTCGTTCTGAAAATAAATCAGAAAAGTCAGCCAGTGGTTGTTCTTCTTCTTTTAAGTCTAATAAAATAATTAACGTTTACATCTCAATTTCCACTGCCAGAGAGCTTGTTTCTCGAAGCAACGCTCGGGGTGGTGGGGAGCTCTGCAGGGGGGTGGGGAGGGTGAGAACCACGAGGGGAGGCAGAGGCAGCCCCCGGCAGGGGTGTCAGTGCGCAGGGGCTCTGGGGCTTTGTTGCTGGGGAACATGCTGCTCGGGAGGCCAGGGTCCAGCCACGGCCGCCGCTCTTCAAGGCAGTAAGAAAGGGGGTTTTGTTTTTTTGTTTTTTTTAAGATTTTATTTATTTATTTGACAGATAGAGATCACAAGTAGGCAGAGAGGCAGGCAGAGAGAGAGAGGGAAGCAAGCTTGCTGCTGAGCAGAGAGCTGGATGTGGGGCTCAATCCCAGGACCCTGAGACCATGACCTGAGCCAAAGGCAGAGGCTTACCCCACTGAGCCACCCAGGCGTTATAACTGTCCTTCTCCAAGACGGACACAGCGAGCGCTCAAAGCTGAGTGGGAGCACTGACACACCCCGTAAGTGCGGTCTGTGAGCCCTGCCTGCTGATTCGGGGCCCCGCCTGTCCCTTTCTGTCCACAGGGCATTGTGGGGCGTGGCCAGGCAGGGGGACACGGCTGACCTGGGCTGGGCTGGCTGGTGGGGGTGAGGGCGGTAGGTCCCCAAAGTCCAGAGCACTGGGTGACCGCGGGTGGGCAGGCCTGCCGTGAGGAAGCGGCCCCCAGAGAGCCCCCAGGGGCGCCCCAGCGGCTGCATCTAGTCCCGAGCTCAGGGAGATGGAGGAGGGGCAGGCAGGCCAGGAAAATGCTCCTGGACAGTGTGAAGTGTTGGGGACTCCCGGGTGGCTGGAGCCCAGACAACCAGAAAAAGAAGGGGTGGAGGCTGCGGGAGGCAGGGGGAGGAGGCTGTGGGGGGAGGAGGGCAGTGGGCAGGGCGTGGGGAAGGCAGGAGGGCAGCAGGTGCCCCACGAGGGGGTGGGTGGGAGAGGGGAGGGCCCGAGACACTTGCCCTGGAAACGGAGGCCGCAGGACATGGAAAGCTGGCTTGGGGACACGGAGCTGATGGTTTCAGATGAGAGGAAGCAGGTCCGACAGGCTGGGGTCGGCGGGGAGTGTGAAGGGCAGCCCCCTTCCCCGGACTTCTCCGACTGGACCTTCCGAAGAAGAGCTTTCATGACTCCCACTTCGAGCGGGAGATTTCCCAGAGGAAGGAGAGGGGGCCAGGGTCTGCTTTGGCGGGGATGTCCGAGAAGCGCAGGAAGGGGGGACGGGGCGGTGGCCAGCAGGAGAGGCCACAGAGGAAGCCACAGGGACGGGCCGGCTGGAGCCGGCTGCGTGGGTCCCTAAATAGGAAAGTGCAGGAGACGCGCCAGGCCGAGGGGGGGGAAGAGCTGCCCGAGGTTGCGGGGCCGAGAGCCAAGAGGAGCTGTGCCCCTGCCTAACGTGGGACCCACCCAAGGGGAGGTCGGCCAGGTGGGAAGGGGTGGGGGCCTGGAAAGGAGAGCCCAGTGCCGTGACGCTCACTCTTCACCCGACATGAGATCCGCTTGCTAGAAGTGGGTCTGAATACCGCCTCTTGCTACTTACCGAGGCTCCGGGTGCCTTCAGGCGGCTGCGAGGAGTATGTCCCTGCTTAGTCATCACCCAGTTCCAGGGGAAACAAATAATGTCACTGACGCATCCTTGATTGAACCCACTTAGTCTGTGCAAGAGGGATCCGGTGCCGGGACCCCCAGCCTGTCCTGAGGTAGGATGGGCGGGAGGCCAGCGCCCAAGAAATGCAAAGAAAATGCTGGGGGTGAGCAGCAGAGGGCACTCTGGAGGGCGGCATGAAGGAGGTGGCCTGATCTCAGGGCCCAGAGCAGCACAAAGTGGGACAAGTGCGTAGCTTAGGTTGTCACGGGCCCGTGGGTAAGGTTGCGTGGACGGGCGTTTCCCACACTCGGAATCTACAAGGATGTAACGGGCATGGAGCTGAAAAGGATTTCAGCCAGAATCAGTGTGGTGACACTCGCTGGCGATGACGGGGACCCTCACTGCCTGAGTGAGCTTCCGCATCATGGAGGAGCAAGGTTAATGTCGCTGCTCAGGGCTTGCGTTTCCTCCCGGCTACGTCCACCCCGGGATCTCGTTCTATAGCAGGGGACTGTGGTCTCAGGCTGGGAGGGATGGAGAGGAGGACCCCACCACGGGGCCCCCCAGCCTCCAGTCCAGAAGCCAGTGGTCCAGCAGCGAGATTCACCTACTCAGATGGAGAGGAAGAGCCAAGATCTGGGGTCTCTGCATTTCTTAAATAACTCTCCTTAAATAACTCCCAGTAACCCACAGTCTGCCCGGACACGGGGTCCAAGGGAGACCCAGGGATCAGGAGAAGCAAACTCGCCCACAGGTGTGACAGGTACAGTCCCAGTGCACTTAGAATCCCAGAGCCCCCCACCCTGGGCACACACCCCTTCACCCCGAGTCTGCTCAGTCCTGTGGGGGAGAGGCAGGACTCGGCGTGGGGAAACCAATCTCCTTACTGGCAAAGATGGCTTGAAAATGAACAAAATCCCACTTAAAAAGAAAAAAGGACTAAGCCAGCATTTACCGAGGCCTGCTTCGTGGCCTAAATAATTGTTACACACACAGGCTCCCACAAAGAACCCGAATGTCACATAAGTTGGAGAAAGCGTCAGTTTAGCTGAATGCGCAGATTTGTTTGATGCCTGGAACCAGGAGTGCGCAGACGTGCGCCCGCGCGGCCGGAGCGAACGGGGCGGCGAGGGAGCGGCTGCAGGACAGGGGCGTCTCCCTGGGGTGGGGGTGCGGGTGCAGGGCATCCTCGGCTCCGAGGCCCCTGACA
This sequence comes from Mustela nigripes, assembly GCF_022355385.1. Lineage (NCBI taxonomy): Eukaryota > Metazoa > Chordata > Mammalia > Carnivora > Mustelidae > Mustela > Mustela nigripes. Next base: position 187,570,538 of record NC_081560.1, read on the forward strand.
TGACCCCTCAGGACCAGGCCCCCGGGGTTCTCGCCGCGCGCCCCGGGCGCCGCGTGGTCCGCGGGCTCGTGCTGCCCTCTCGTGGCGGCGCCGGGAAACGGCCGCGCGGACGCTGATGGGGCGCCGGTCCCCGCGGTCTGAGGCGTCCTGCCCCGGAGAAGCCCTCTTCACGGCCTCCGGGGACGTCCACCGAGACTGCCACCTGCTTGGGCCCCAGATCTCAAGGATGAATAGGAAGACTTCACTCTCCATGGAGTGGAACCGCAAGAACTAAAAAAGTCATTTTTTGAGTTTCTATTACTATTTCTGTTACCCGTGGGGCCAGTTCACAGGGGGGTAAGTCCGTCGCAGGGGCGCGAGCTGGTGATTCAACGATTCCACATATGCTCCGTGCTCGCGCGACAGGGCGCCCCACCGCGTGCCCGGGTTCCCCCATCCCCCCCAGCGTGTCCCGTAGAGCTGAGCCTGTCCCTGTCGCCCGCTCCTTCCCGCTTGCTCGTTTTTGTTCCTCCAGCTCCACGCGTGAGCGAAATCACGCGGTGTTTGTCCTGGCCGGGCTTCCCTGAGCCTATACCCTCCAGTGCCGTCCATAGTGTTGCAAATGGCGAGATTGCATGTTGCTTTTTATTTTGTTGGCAAGGTTTCGGTTTCAATATTTTTATTACTGGCGAACGGCTGGTGCGCCGCGCTCCGTGAGTTGCAGGTGCACGACCTAAGGCTCCGGCCGTCGTGTTCACGGACCAGGCTGCGAGGACTGTTTCACGGACGCTCCAGGCTGCGGTTTCCAAGCCGCCCACCAGGAGGCGGTGTTGCTCCCGTAGAGACGCGCTCCGCCGAGCAGGGACCCGGGAAAGGGTTACCGGGCTTCGGGCCGCGGGCTCCGGGACAAGCTATTCCACCTGCGGGGTGCCCCACAGCAGCTAGAGACCCTGCGTAAAGCACGGGCATGGCTGGGTTCCAGGGAGGCTTTGCTTACAAAAGCAGGTAGTCCGGCTGGATTTGGGCACAAAACCCGCTGTTTACTGAGCCCTGGCCTAGGGCAGCCCCTTCAGGTCACAGGTAAGCAAGCTGGGGTTGGGGAGGGCAGGGGGTGGCAGAGAGCGGCCCAGGCTAGGACGGCAGACCCTGACCCAGTGAGCGCAAAGCCAGGTGCCCTGACCCACCCACCCTGCGTGGCTCCTTGCTGAGTCCCCCTGCTGCCGCTCCTCAGCTGTGTGTGGGGTGGGGGAGTGTAGGGGGTGGGGAGAGGGGGAGGGGTGGCGGGCAGCAGGGAGAAGACCTGCGGTCAGCTCTGACACCTGCGGTTCCCTCCAGCCGCCCAAACACTCACGCACTCATTCATCCTCCATGGATTCGTTGGAGTCCCGGCTGAACGCCCGCCCGCCGCCCCCACAGCCGTCCCATCAGCCGCCGCGGCCACGGGGAGCCTCCCCAGGGCAGGGCTAGTTATCTCAGACACGCGGCACGAGAAGCCATCTCGGCTTTCCTAGCGAGCCCCGCTGCGCGGCTCTGCGTCTCCTACTTGTCTCTCTGGCTCGCCAGGGGATCTGCTTCCTCCTGTATGTCCACAGGATGGGTCCTGTGAGGGGCACTGGGCACCAGGGCCAGAGGACAGAGCCCGATGGGGCCAGGTACCTTCAGTCATACCCCCAGGGTCCCCTGGATCTCTGGCAGCTGCTTGTCCCTGGGCCTGGACGCGAGAGTTGCGCCTGGAGCTCTCGGGGAGCTCTCGGCACCTGCTGCACCGGCCCAGCCAAGGAGAGCGAGGCCCCGGGTTCAGAACAGGGAAGCTTCCTGCCAGATGGAGGCTCGTCAAGGGCAGGGCCTTCATCATCAAGGGGCCGGAGGCCTGAGGCTCCCCCAGCTGCCTGACTCCTCACCCTGTCCTTGTCTCAGAGGTCTGGGCAAGCGCCGGCACCAGATTTCTGGAGAGAGAAGGCGGCCGGGGACTAGCAAACATCGGGATGGTCCTGCAGGGACTGGGGCTGGCTGAGGCCGGGGGCTCCTTGGGGCCAGGGCACAGGCACCTTCCATGAGCTTCTTGGGTCCTAGACATAGCTGACCAGTGTCACAGGCCTGGGGGACTCGCCTGGACCTTCGACTCAGACCCTATGATTAGTCAGGAGGTTGACGGGACTCGATTCTGTGTCCTGTCTGTGACAGAGCATCTCGGAGAGAGACCGCAGAGGACAGTGGGGGCAGAAACCCAGGAGCCCATCTTGGGGGCTCTCCAAGGGGCCCTGGGGTGAATCCAGGCCAGGTTCGTGCAGACAGGGAGTGGTCCCAGGCTCAGGAGCAGAGGGAAGCCTAGAACAGCAAGGGCGGGCAAGACTCAGGTCCAGGACCCCCTGCTCCACAAAGAGAGGGATACCCTCAGCTTTCTGTGGCCCCAGATGTCCCTCGGCTGTCGTCTTGTCACTCCAGGTCCTGCCTTGGTTCCACGTTCTCTCTTGTCCCAGCATCTGTGCCTTCATGGAGTTGTGGTCCAGATTTCTCTCTTCTAAGGACACCAGTCGTATTGGACTAAGGGCCCACCCTCCTCCAGTCCGACCTCCTATTAACTGGTCACATCTGTAATGATCCTATTTCCAAAGAAGACCACACTCACAGGTGCCGGGGCTAGGGCTTCATATCGTACTGGGGGACACAGTTCAACCCGTAACAACGAGGTTCTCACCTAGATTGCCCAGAGCAAAGCTGGGTTCTCTGGCCAGTAGCTCATCCACCATACCTCATGGCCTGAGATGCACCCATGAATTTGTGCATCTCTATTCCCGGGGGTAAAGGGTGTCTAAAAAGCCCTGCTTTTTTTTTTTTTTTTTTTTTTTTAAGACACCGTTCACTATTACAGGCCGGCTTTCAATAGGAAACAACTCGACATCAGTTAATTTGTAACATCACACGGGAGGCAAGAGCCAGACCTTGTTCATCACTGTGTCTCCCATGACACTTCGCAGATACGGGGGACCCAGATACGCTGGTGGGCTCCACTGCTCGTCCCAGGGGCTCAGGGCTGGTTTCTTAAAGCAAGTGGTGGAAGTGGGGCGTCTGGGGTGTCGGCCTTCCAGAAAGTTTCCGTGTCGACTTCTCCCTTTTTTGGTAACTATTTCATGGCTCCAAGAAGGTCCGTTTCCACCATGACGGGGTGTCTGGGATACAAGGCATCTCTGCTCCGCGCTGTTTTTCATCCTTTGCCGACAAAAGCAGTGACATTTTCAAGACTCATAGGGAGATTTGTGACATTTGCAGGTCTGGGACGTGAGAATTAGTTGAGTTCTGCTTAAGAAGTCTAGACCGTCTGCTCGAGCTGTTCGGAATAGCGATTTTTCACCTTTTAGACAAGGACTTATAAAATCACTTGGGACTATAAAAATGTTTCCTGGAAAATACCAGAGATGCTTTGGGATTTTTGCACACAACGTATTCACAGCTAATGTTATTTGCAACATTTTTTTCGGGGGCACAGATTGATGGGGATTATTTGTGAGATTTGGCCAAAGAAGCTTGCTGGGAAACTAGGGAATGGAAGTTGGGTTTGTAACACGGAGATGGACCGATAACATCGGCCCTGGCCACCCTGGCTCTTTGACCTTGGGTAGCTCAGGTGCGACCTCTTTCACACCAGTTTGCTCCTCCGTCCAGTGGAGGTAGAGGTGGCCCAGTCTCACAGAGCTCTCGTGGTGGTTAAGAAAGGGAAGCAAGGGGCATGGGGCACCTGACCAGTGAGCCCAAGAAGAGCGGAAGGGAATCCATGCTCACGGTTGCCTCAGGATGAGGGCAGTGCAGGCAGGGAGGGACAGAAAGCGGATTTCTACGTGTTTAGCAATATTTTGTTTCTTTTATGTGAAAATGTTAGAGGAGAATATTGCAGACTTTTAAGTAGCTTTGTTGGAGGTAAAATTTACATATCGTTCAACCCATGAATGCGCTCAATTCAGTGATTTTAATTAATTAATTTATTTATTCATCCGATTTTATTTATTTATTTGAGAGCGAGAGAGAGAGCACAGGTGGGGTGGAGAGAGAAGCAGACTCCCCAGTGAGCAGGGATCCCGATGCGGGGCTCGATCCAAGGACCCTGGGATCATGACCAGAGCTGAAGGCAGACGTTGAACTGACTGAGCCCCCCTGGGCACCTCAGTTCGGTGGTTTTTAGCCTGTTCCCAGAGAGGCGCAACCATCACCATGGTCAATTTTAGGACACTCCCATGTCCTCAGTAAGAGCCCTGCCCCCTTCAGCAGTCGCTGCCCGGTTCTCCCGCTCCCCTTCTCGGCTCTAAGCAAGCCCTTTCTGCTGTTCCCGATTTCCCGATTCTGGACATCTCACAGGAGTGGAATTACAGCATCTACGGGCTTTGGTGTCTGGCTTGTTTCTCCAAGCAGCATGTTTTTACCACCCATCCATGTCGTACGCGGCTTCAGAACTTCCTTCCGTTCTGTGGCCCTGGGCACATTCCATTGTGTGGCTGGTGACATTGTTTATATGTTCGTCACCCGACGGACAGTTAGACGTTTCCTCTGTCTGGCTTTGACAAAGGATGCTGCACGGACATGCACAGACGAGTCTCCACGTGGACGTGGGCTTTCAGTTCTCTGGGGTGGCCGCCCAGCCGGGTTTGCTGGCTTGTGTGTGACTCTCTTTCATTGTCTGAGCAGCTGCCGGACTGTTTCTCGAAGTGGCTGCCCCGTTTGGCGTTCCCACTGGCAGCGCCTACAGATTCCGACCCTTCCGCATCCTCTCCAGCTCCTCCTGCTCTCTGGCCCTTGGATTCCAGCCCGACGAGGGGGTATGAAGTGGTATTTCACTGTGGTTTTGGTTTGCGTCTTCCTGGGGATGAGTGATGTCAGGTAAAGTCTTCCAACATCTTGAATTCGAAGTGGTGGGAGCAGGGGCATTGGGCACATTTATTGTCTGTATTGTCTGTGTGTCTGTGTGTCTGTGTGTCTGAAACTGGGTTGCTTACGCTCTGCTTTACAGAGTGCTTCTGCATTGCCTCGCCCAGAAAAGCGGAATGATGCACTGCCCGTGGAGAAGCTGGGGTGTGAGCCGGTTCCTCACACTTGCCCTGGTTCCTCCTCACGCAGGGAGGAAGCTCAGTGAGGGCCCTGCAGGGCCCAGGAGCACCTGCGGCTGCGTCTCTGCCCTGCTTCCCGCCCCCCACCCCCGCCGGCCCCAAGGCCTGCCCCAAACCACAGGCGTGGAGGGAGGGAGGACCCTCTGGAGGCTGGTCTTCGGCAATCAGGAGTCAGCGCTATGGTTTTCCACCTTCCTCCATCGGCCCCTCTTTGGGCTCCCAACGGCCCTCAGAGCCCCGGCCCCCCCCCAGCCCTGCGTCCGGCGCTCTCCTCCCTCCTTCCTCCCGACGGAGACCCTTCTGGAAGTGAGTCAGCGGCGGGGAGGGCTGGGGCTGATTCACATGGGAGCCGCAGTGGTTTCTCAGGACTGCGTACGCTGCTAACAATAGGCCTGCCGCGTCAGGGGCTGGCCGTGGGCCAGGCCTCCCCAGGGACCGCCCCATGGAGCCTTGTACAACGTACAACGGTCTGAGGAGGGCCTGCTCGTAGCCCCTCTTCCCAGATGAAGAGATAGGGCCAGCATGAGGGGATTCCGGGGCATCCCTTGGGGACCTCCCAGGGATGTGGCTGGGACACAGGCTCTCGAGGACAGAACCAGGCTCACCCTCAGGGCTGCAGAGCCCCAAATTCCAGATGGTCCGCACCCAACTCTCCTGCTCCCTGTGTGTGAGTGCCAAAGCTGGCAAAAACACTTAGAAAAAAACCTCTTGTTTCTCTTCATTATGTGTATTTATTTGTTCCAAAGAACACTCTTGGCCCCACTGTCTGCCTTCAGCTGGACAACGGCCATCGCCTCCCACCTGAGGTGCCTCAGCGGGGACAGAGGACACGAGCTGCAGACCCCCTGAGAGCCTGCCCAGCGCAGGGCCTGCTGTTCCAGCTGCCTGGGAGTGGGACTTCCGTGGGCCCGGGGCTTCCGTCTGTGCACGTGCAGGAGGCAGAGTGAAGGCCGTCCCTGGGCACTTTCCCAATCATCTGGAGCTGATATGTTATCTCGGGGAGGTGCGGTGAGTGCTCGCCAGGCAGGTCCTATGAGGAGAGCGTTGGCCCACACTGCTACCTTCCCCCGAGTCCCCACATAGGAGGGACACATGGGCACTGTGGGTCCCTTCCGTGGGGAGCCAGACGCCAGTGTCACCACCAGGGACAGCCATGCTACAGCTGCTCCTCCAGCCCGGTCTCCTACTGACTCCGGTGGAAGGGCATCAGAGCATCAGGCATCTGGGTGAAGTTAGGCCAATTGTGGTCGTCCCAAAGTACAGGTGACAGTACTTTGACAGTAAGTCTTAGGCAAGGAAGCAGGACTGTTCCTCGGAGCAGAAGTTCCCAGGGATAAGCAGCACATGGACTGACGGGCTTTCTGCGCACCTCTGGTCAGCACATTGCTAAGGTGACTTGCAGTAGTCACGATGAACGGAAAATGCTTCCCCTGCCACCACCCTTGGTATCTTGGTCCTACAAAAATTGTGGCTCTCTCTCCTCATGTCTAGCTGGTCATGATCAAGATTCCAGTCTCTTTTGGAAGCTCTTGCTGGATTTTCTTTCTTCCCACGTTGGGCTCAGGCAGGCACAAGCCCTGTGCTCTGCCCTCCTCACATGCTCACAGCTCGAACAATGGTCTTTGAAAGGCTTTATCTCTCTTCTCCTGACCTGGACACCAGCCGCCCTCCCTGAACCGGGGCTGAGTCATGGGGACAGATAACAGCAGCCAGGTGTCTTCTAAGTGACACAGGGGAGTACGTGCCAGGCTCCAGAGCTAGCATATGCTGTTGACTGTCTACCTGCATGGACTGTTCTTTTTCCTTCTTCACTACAATCTGTCCTCACTTGGAGGATACGCGCCTGGGGTTAGCTTCTTGCCTCTCCCCTCCACCCCAGTCAAGAGTCACAGGCAAGTTCAGTGCTTTTCTGCACCTGCTGCTACTTACCTTTTGGTGTTGATGGAATATAGTTACCTCTGAGCCTGCCTTCTGCTCAAGCTCCCCGTGGCTCCTTCGGTGAGCGGTGACCACAGTCCCCGTGGTCAACTATGGTTGCTGCCACCAAGTGCGACAGACTTAGGGGCTGGAAGAGTGGACACTGGCTTTGCACAGCTGGAGGCTGAGATGTCCAAGTTCAAGGGGCCAAAAGACTCCGAACCCAACCCAGATTCATTAAAAATATTTTCTGCCTTTTGAGGAGTCCCTAAAACGATCCTTTCTTTGTTTTCTTCATTTCCTGCATTTAAAGATAGAAATAAAGGAGATTATGGATTACCTTGACCTAAAACGAAGCTTACAGAAGCCAGAGGCTTCAGACAACATTCTGGAAGAAGATTTCTCTCAAGTTCCAATGAAAATCTCAGGCTAGAAGGTCTTTGGATGAACCTCCCAGAGGAATCATCCGCTCCAACAGAAACTGGCTTGTGATTTTAAAGCCTAAAATCAGGTTCCACATGTGAGGCACGGCTGATTTCTACATCACTCCATCACTCCGTACGCTTCCCATTAATTCCAGGCAGGTTCTTTAAGACAAAGGAGTGTTGACTGTAAATACTTTGCAACAATATGAATTTTTGTAAAAACATCCCAAAGCCCTCAAAAAGAAAGTTAATTCTACTTTACAGAGCACAGCCTTGGGCTGGTAAACACACAGGGACTGACAATGTCGTGGAGCGAACCCACCCGATGGCGGCCAGGCCCCACAGACTGGATGCACCCAGACCAATTGGAGATGTTGACTTCACGTTTCTATGTTGAAGTAATGAGCTGGTTTTCTCTAAATCAATGGGCAACTCTTCAACGCTTTTGGAGATCTAATCTCCAAAACTTAGATTCTTGACTGGTCTCCATGGACCACCTTTTAGGGAAGGGGCATTTGCCCAAAGGCTCAAAGACACTTACTTACCCACTGGGATGTGAATAGCAACAAACTAGATAGAAGATTGTCTTAAAGATTCAGAACACTTCAACTCTCAGATCAGTCTCACACTGAAACCTAATCAATGGAAGACCAAAATCAGGTGTGTGACATGTATCTAATAATTTTAGTCAACTCACTTGTTATCGAATGGCAGAGCTTTGATGGGAAATATCTACAGAGGCAGTTCTCGAAGAGTGGTCCCAGACTCCTGGTGGTTCCTGAGATTCCCGCGTGGGGTCTATGAGGTCAGAACCATTTTCGTGATAATAGTAAGATGTTATTTGCCATTTTTTTTTTAAACTGTGTTGATACTCGAGCTGATGATAGAAAAGCAGTGGTGGGTCAAATTGCTTACACCTCAGCCCAAATCAAGGTGTGTGCATCCAACTGCACTAGAATCCCTGTGTGCGTTGTGTGATTTGTTGAATTGCGAGCTCTGCTGCCTTTTCCATGGGACTCCATTTTTGTTTGGATGAACGACTAACAAACTGTGGTTATTCAGCATTGCGTACTTGGCAACATTTTCTCCAAAATGAATAAAGGGAGTCTGTCACTTCAAGGAAAACAACTGACAGTATTTGTTGCCAATGATAAAATTTGAGCTTTCAAGTAAGGATGGGAATTTTGGAAAACTCATAATATCTGCCAAGCTGAACTCACTAACTCCCCAATACTTACAGATTTTTCTGATGAAATTGGTGGCAGCATTTATAAAAGTGATTTTTCCATGTTTATAATGAATTTATCAACTTTTGGAAGATCCACGTAATTCAGTGAATGGTATTTTTTTTAAGTGATCACTATTTGGTGTTAAAAAGTCATGCATGGCTGAGTGGTTCTTTCATAGCACAAGAGACCAATGTTTGCATGTAACAGAGAAGGAAAAATTGGCTCATGTGGTTTCAGATTTTACATCACAACTGACTTTGAAGCAATGACCTTTTATCGAGTTTTGGTGTAGTATCAAAAAAGGATATCTGTGGTTTTCTAAAAAGACCATTAAAATACTCCTCCCTTCTCCGACTATATCTCTATGCGTGCTCGGGTTCAAAATAACTCGTCATGACAGATGGAAGAAAGAGCAAACATTAGAGACTAGCTGTCTTCTTATTAAGCCAAATACTGATGAAATTCATGCTTTTTTTTTAAATTTTTCACATTTTTCATTAAAATACATTAGCATATAATGTGTTTATTGATTCTATTTTTCTCCTTCTACAGATTTTATTTATTTGAGAGAAAGAGTGCGAGGGAGAGAGTATAAGTGCAGGGAGGGACAGGGAGAAGCCGCCTTCCTGCTGAGCAGGGAACCCGGCACTGAACGTGATCCCAGGACGCCAGGATCAAGACCCGATCTGAAGGCAGATGCTTAACCAGCTGAACCACCCAGGCATCCCTGTTTATTGATTTTTTAAATAAATAAATATTTTTGTGAATACTTATAATAATTTTAATTTCTAATGTAAATATTGGCAGAATCAACCCAAGCAAACAAAAGCTTTTCAGGGTCTTCAATGCCACAACCTATACAACCCTCTCCAGAGACGATGCTTCACCTAACTTGCTGCCAAAGCTCTGTGCAAGTTTCTATTTGATTGGACATGTCCATGATGGACACATTTTCGTGGAGGCATTAAGCTGGATACTTGACATTGAGTGACACTGGACTTGGCTGTTTCTAAGTTGGTGTGGCATTGATTGACTTGGTCAGAGAGGAGCTATGAAGGGCTTGCCAAGAAGCTGCATTTCGAGCTGGCCGTGAGATGTCCGTGGGTTGGGATGCTCAGTAAAAAGCCAGGGAGCTCCCAGAGGGATGACCCTGGAGTTTCTCAACAGCACATGTACCACTAGCTCTTGGTGTCTAAGCAAACGTGAAAAATGAAGGAAGAGTCTGGAAAACAAACTCTCTTTTTGTTGTTGTTGTTGTTGTTCAAAGATCCCCTCCTCTGGAGCATAAAATGAGCTTTTCACATCCTGTCAATTGTTGTTCATTCATTTATTCATCGTTTTTGTTAGGCAAAAGCTGAAGAGGACAAGCACACTGGGAAGGACAGTGAGATCCCACCGCGTAGGCTCATTATGTCCCTTGCGGAATGAGAGCATTCGTGAAACTAAAATTTTACAGGAACATTCTCTGGAGCACACCTGTTCCAGGAGTCCTCCATATTTGAAAACTTGACCCGACCACATTTGGTGTTTTTATAAGTGTGTCTTTAAAAAATCAACTCCATGAAATAAAAAAAAAAAATTAGAGGTTCCTAAATCTTCTTCTACCCATGTTATTTTTATTTTTCCAGTGAGGAAGCAGAGACGAAGTAGTGCCTTAGCTCACCATGTTCCAGCTCCCCCGACTCCTCCAGGGGACTGGCAGCTTGGGTTAGATCCCTTCCAAAGTCTGTTGCTGTCCTTGCTTAAGGTCACAGAGTGTGGGGAAGCCTTCTGGTCTCCATCGGGATGCTCCCGCAACACTCAGAGCTTCTGCTTCGAAAGCCACCTTGTGATGGCACACTTGTCCGTCTGTCCAGCGGCACTGAAGCTCCAAACCCATCGTGCCTTGCAGGGTCCTGAGCTCCTGCTCCGCGTCTTACGTCAACAAAACCTTCAGTAAATATCTGTGCGCTGCGTCTTCACTAAAACCTCCGTCTGTTAACACAGAAGCATGTTCTGTACTATCCTGCCCGCCTTCAACAGAATCCTTAATCCTTGCTCACAACGGGGATGGGGCCATCAGCAAGAGGTGAGTCTTACCGTAAGTAAATCAAGATTACACGCAGTGTGTAGTGAAAATGGTTAAATTTTTTATCAAAAGGTGAATGATTACCCAATTAAACACTTGGAGAATCCAGCAGACTCGGTCACCCTAAATGCCACATGTCTGGGGGACGCCCAGTGGAGGCCAAGCTCTAATGGTGGGAGGTGCACTTGAGACTTCTTGCAGCCTTTCCCTGTGCAGGCGCGGCGCCCCATAAGATGACTGGTCCCAGCCACGTGCACCTCTCAGGAGACCTGGGCTGAGGCTCCAGGATGCAATTTCTGCCCAGCCTCTCCCAGTTGCCTAAAAAATGGGATTAATTATAAACCAACCCATGCGTCTGTTGTGAGGATCCAGTGGAGCCTTGTGGAGAGCCTTTGGGGGAGGGCACACTGGGAGACAGTCACGCTGACGGTCATGTTTGCTGCGGCTGCTGCTCCTGCAGACCCCAGAGCCCCTGGCCCAGTCTTCCCTGAGCCCCACCTTGCTGTGTGGAGCTAGAGAGTCTGCACCCCCCGCCCCCTTCTGCAAGAGTGACTTGCCGGTTGAACACTTTGTTGAAGTAGCGTGCTGCCGCATAACCCGACCAGCAGAGCATTTCACAGAGGGTCAAGGTTAAACTTTAAAGTCGAACCCTCTTGGTGAGGAGCGAGGTGGGCGGTAGGAGGAGCCTTCCTTTTCAAGCAGCGTCTTTAAAACTCTGAGTCATAAAAGGAAATGCACTTCTACCTGAATTTTTCTTTCTGACGAAACAATGAAAGCTTTTGGAAAGCGGACCCGAAGGCCGGCACAAACACGGGTGCCTTGTGGCCCTAGTAGGAGGCTGTCAGACATTCTGCCGGCATGATTCATTTTCAGTCACTGGGCTGGGTGAGAACACGCCGCGGGAAGAGCATGGGGAACAGGAACAGAATGTGGGCGTTCTTGGGGCTTCCCGCTCCGGTCATGCCATGTGTCAGGCTTCCTACCTCTCAGTTCCTCCTTGAGCACAGCTGTAGGAGTCTGTGACCCTGGTCATCATGAGTAAACTGAACCTCTTTCTATTTTTAGGAGCACAAAGTCCCTTGGCCGCAGGATGTGCTGGCTTCTCCGGGCGTGTCCTGTCCCCCCACAGCCCACCCGCCCCACCTGGGGTTAGCGCCCAGCCCTGCGGAAGGTTCGCGCCCTGTGCTGGAGCCAGCCAGCCACTCCTTTGGGTTCTGAGCCAATCAGACCCACCGTGGGACTCCCACATGCAAAGAAACGTGCTGGGCACACCCAGGAGGCTCGTTTCTCTGGGAACCACACTGCTTTCCCACTGTTGTCCCTGTGGGCACCCCCCAACACCTGCCACCCTGCACGCCTGGGCCACCAGCCTGATGTGAACAAAGCTCGTGGAACTGAGTTAAATACAGGCAAAAAAGAAGAGGTGTCCGGGGCCTGCTTTGACCTCTGCTTGGCCACCTGCCGGCCTTGGATGCTTGGTCAAGTTTCTTAACTTCCCTGGGTCTGCGTTGTTTGTTGCTTCCTCATCGACAGAGTAAGAGAGTCGTGGGGCCTGCAGTAGCTCAGGGTGGCAGCGTGAGCTCCCCTTCAGACGTGATGGTGGCACTTACGTACTGAAGGGTCCGCGACGGAGGAGGACGGCCGCGAGGTCTCGGGCCCCGGGAGCCCTTTGCATACCTTGTCAGATCCCTTGCTTCAACCTGAGAGCCAGTCCTGCTTTTGTCAGCCCCTCTCACGGATGATTAGAATGACGCTCTCGGAGGTGAAGTACCTTCCCCACCGCCGGCAGCCGGCCTCCAGCATTGCCTCTCCGTCCGACTCCGAAGGTCATTTCTATTACTTATGTTTTATTTTTTAGTCATGAGAAAACAAACAGACGTTCAGAAGGGGCCGCGACGGGGCTGGCCCTGGAGGACGGGGAACAGGGCTGTGATGGAGGGATCCGCCTTCCACACGCCCGGCCGAAGGGTTTATCTGCCCGCCGCTCCCCCGGCAGGGTGGGGGGTGCTGGGTGCCAGGGTCAGGAAGGCAAAGTGTGCGGTTCAGGGACCAAGGTCTCTCCGTGCTGCAATTCCAGAAACCAGAAAGGCTCCTGCCTCTGAGCCGTCCGTCCCCACACGCGACGTGCCCACGTCCTTATTCAGGCTGTTTTCAGAGAGACCCTGGACCAGGCAGCTAAGAACCCGGCTCCGAGTCTGCTCGGTGGCGGGTTTCACTGAAGGAGCACCATGGTCCCCGGCGGACAAGGCACAGGCAGGAGGACCTGCTCCGGAGTGTTGCTTGGTGCCTGCCTGCCCTTTGCAGCATCTGCGGGCTTGCAGGACTTCCAAGAGCACGAGCAGCCCCCGGGGGCAGAAGGCCGCTGATAGGTCTACCTCGATGGCCCTGGGTCACTCACAGGAGTACCACGACGATACAGCCGTGTGGGGCCGGCTGCTGGATCGCCATGGAGACCCCGAAAAATGTCACATCCGAGGAGACAACGCTTCCTGCCCTGCTTCCTCCACAGGGTATTTTTGAGGTGACCAAATAAAATGACCATAGTGGCAGCAGAGCTTACCTGGAGGGTATCCCTGTTTCCCGTCGGGCTTTGCCAACATCAGCTCATGGGGGTGGGGCATTAACCACATGGACATGAGTGTAGAGAATGACTTTCTCCAGAATTATCATCATAGACCCTGTGTTCTTGCAAAATCTTAGAGCACAATATTCTATAAGGTTTATTTATTTTGCTAATGTGGATGAACCTTGTCATCCAGCTCATTGTAATAGGGCCACATGGGTTGATTAGTGGGTCATATCATGACTGCTAGAACACTCTAATTCCACAGAATAGTTGGGACTTTGAAAATAGTGTTTTACGTGGTTCCACTACAGCAAAGGTAATGTACTTCTATGAAGTCACGTCTGTGTCTCTGAGTAGTCTGCAAACTTTGTTCTTCCTTAACAGAATTTCTAAGTTACGCACACACACAGGTTCATGACCTTCTACCTTCAGACACAGTAAGAGAGAGTTAGGCTCCTCATCCCCAGAACTGTGACACGTACTTCCCTGTAGCTGTTCTGAGTGGTTCCTTAAAGGTCACCTGTGGAATAAGGATTGAGGCAGTTTGTGCCCTAAAGAAACCGAGGCCGCTCAGACTGAGACAAGTAAACGTGTTTTCTGTATCTTGTAGTGTCCTTTGCACTAACCCGGGGTGTGAGCCCCGGCCTACTCAGCGATCATTTGCACGGGTTGTCACCCATACCCGTTTCCTTTTCTATTACTTTCCCACACTATCAAAATCGGATCCAAAATGCAAACTTCAAAGAACATAAATGTTTTTAGCCTCAAAGGATTTAGAACTATTTTCACTGTTGAGAATCATAATTTTAATAGGTTCCAAGTTTCACAACAAGTTAATTTGTTAGAGTGACCTTGACTTTGGGGTGGGCGTTTAGAGAGGACTGACCTTTCAGAGGATGAGCACAGTCTGGTGACTAAGTCCCTGTTTGATGTGGAATTTAACAGCTGCTCTTGGAATGCTTGTCTTGACTTCTCCACAGTAAGCCCGGCCGCATTAGCACACGGCTAATCACATCAGATGTGTTCGGTGGGCATTTCTTGAATGAAGAATATTAATTCTAAGACAGATTGTTTAAAAATAGTAGATAAGAAGTTGTGAATCCCAAATAGCTTCATAAAGATCTTTCCATCAAAAAGAGCAGCTGCTTTGTAAGTTACACTAAGAGTGTAAATTACACTAAATTTCTGCTCCGTTTGACTTTGGTTCAATCAAGACATGACGGGTCATGATTTCAGAATCCTGTCAATGTTCAACTGGGCTGACTTGTGGGACAGTCAATCACAAAAGATCCTCAAGGGGACTATCTGGAAGTGTATCTTACTGGCCAAGTAGGTCTAATCCATTCCAGAGGTCTTCAAAATTTTCCTGGTGGCCCACTGAGTTCTTTTGAGTCTGCAAACCAGTCTGACCCACCCGTTCTTAGCAGGCAGCCCAGCATCTGTGATGCTGTGTTCTCCATCTGCCCAGCCTTCACTGCAAACCCGGTGCTCTAGACCTCTGGCCGGATTGACATTCGCTGATGGCTGATCGACTCCGGCCAACTCTACCATGTCCACAGCAAAGGCTTATTCCTAGAACTCATTGCAACGTTACATTTCCCTTTTGACTATCTTACCATAAAGCTTTTAAACTAAAAATACATTTAGCCTCCCTAGTGTGAAGGCTATAGGCTTATAATTTTTGTCTTAAATCTTCTCACTTCCTCCTCTCTTCCATACCAAAATCTGCTCCTTGGAACCTCAAAAATAGGTTTGAAGGTCATATGTCAGCACTTCTACCCACCACTGGGTTTGGATTATGTCAGGAACCAGGGGTCCAAAAGACCAGGGTGTTTATTCCAGACTTTCGCCCACCTTTTGCCTCCAACACCTTGTCCTGGGTAGATGAGTTCTGAGTCTCTCTGTACCTGGAGTCTTCATTCATACAGCGGAATAAAAGTACCTGGTCCCTCCTGAGGAGAAAGAGGTGCTAGGGGCTCACGTGCTCTGAGCTACTTAAAGGAAAGGTATAAGCCACAAACCTTTATTGTCTTAGAGAGTGGGACCAGGTCGGGGGGGTTCCATAGCCTTGGGGTCATTCTACCACGCTGAATGCTGCGTGGACTGGAGAGATTCCCCCTTCATCTTTCCCACCCCAGTGGGAAGAACCCTTTGCAGGGTGACATCATTTATGGGGCGTCATGAGATACAAAACGATCACAAAGTGGCAGTCAACCAGGGCCGCACTTAACCTTGCTGATTGTCCAGACAAGCGAGCCAGTCACCGCGCCAGAGCTGACGTACAATAGAATAGACCTAACAACTAAACAACAAAACGTCAAATTCAGAATAAAATTCCATCTCTCGGAGCACATTCCATGGGCTTTCTCTGCTCCTGCTTTCGCTGGTATCTGGCTTTCTGGTAGAAAACAACGATGGCCACGGAGTCAATACTTAGAAGAATGACAGGCAGCGTGAGCCAGAACGAGTACCCGTAGCTGTGGGTCGTAACTCCGTAGGCGGCCGCCGGATACAATGGGTACAGCGTCCGGGCCAGGTCTTCCGAGAGATGGTTGGATTGTGTGTTCCCCACGAACAGTATCATGGCCACGAAAATGAAGAAAGCTGGAAAGAAGATTCAGTCTCGTAAATTATACGGTGATATCTTTTTTAATGTCACTTTCTTTCTTAAAGAAACCTGTGGACACATTCTAAAGGAACCTGTGCTCTGTGGGCACGCATGGAATCTCTACACGGGGGTTACTGTTGTCTAGGTATTGGAATACAAAGCAAGTGTAAGACCGGAGCTAGATTCTAGGCACGAACCGCTAAAGACTGAGGGCAGCGTCCGGCCAAGAACAGACATATGGCTCAAGTCCTTATGGCAGGGGATGTGTGAAATGAACTTGGGAATGAGAAGACAGGAGAATCAAGCTTTCTAGAGAGGACTGGGTGGGTGACAAGACTCGAAGGACAGAGCACTGCAAACAGAAGAGGCAGTCCATGCAAGACACCCCGGGGTGGGGTGGGCTGTGAACTCAGAGCCCCTGGGACCCTGAGACAGGACCTGGCCCCTGGGGAGCCTCTCTGAGGGTCCTGAGCACCGACTACAGAGGAGGAGACCACCCTGGAGAGCCTCAGACACTGACTCAGAGCCTGGACATTCATTCTGCTCACAGTGGAGTGTGGCGTCTAACCAGGAAGGGTCTCTTTGCTAAACTTGTGTGAGAAGAGAACTTGTTAATTGTCTAATTGTCTTCTCTTCCTTTTGTTTATTCTTCATAATGTCCTCCCCCGGAGAGTGTGTCTTGGTAGTGACTTTGGACAGTCACCTTGGCCCAGCTGGAGAACACAGTTCTGGAGTCAGAGAGAGCCCGGTTCCGCGGATCCAGCCCCACGGCCCCCGGGGCTTCTCTGGACCGTATCCCTCCCCTTCCAAAGGGGATCAGCCTAACCAAGGCAAAGGGCAGGTTCGAGGTTGGCTGGAATGGGGCTGGGCTAGCAGCGGAGAGGCGGCGGTGGTCAGAGGGCACGGGGTGTTCTCTGAGCTGATGGAATGTTCCAAGACTGATGGAGGGGATGGTTGCCCATCTCGGAGAATATTTACCCACGACTGGAGAGGTATGCTGGGGTCAACGTGCGGCCATCGCCCGCACCCGGAGACTTTTCCCAATCCTCCAAAGGCCCTGACGTGAGGGCTTTTGGGTGAGGAGAACCCTCCTACTGTCCTTGATGACAGATTTTTGTGTTCAGGGTGACGGTTTTACTTCTCGATAATTTGGACGTACAAGAGCCCCTTCCTCTGATGCTTTATGCATCTCTTCCTCCTTAACTATCCTTCATTATGCTCTTGTGAAATTTCTCATAAAAAGGTTAGTCACAAAGGGGCAGGGTGAACACAGGGTTACACACTTTTCTCTGCAGTGGGACGGGCATGACTTTGATCTGAGTCGGAGGGGCCGCCGCTGACACTTGACCTCAGCCCCTGTGGCTGCCTCTCCCTGTGGCTTCCCTGGCTCTCTGGGACGGGGGATTTACAGAGGGATAAAGGGGGCTCTTTGGCAGCAGGGGGAGCTCCTGAAGCCTCAGGACACTGTCACCTCTGCTTAACCCCAGAGAGACCACTGGGAAAATCAAGAGACAAGCACCAAAGGGAATCAGAGTGCTGATTGCGTGGGCCAAGATCCAGCCGTACCTGAAGCTGCTGCTTTCTTTAGCTGCTTAATTATATGAGCAAAAATTAAAGTAATCCATTTTTAACCCTGGCAGAGTGCCGAGGAGTCTTGCCTTTGGTTTGACTGAGGTGAGCTATGATCCTAGAAATAGTTTGGGGAAAGGACCTGGCCTTGGGGGGAGGATGTCTGAGTTCGTAACCAAGTCCGTCATCCTGACCCCGGTGCATCTGGGCGGTCAGCGCGCCCCACAGCACTGCTGTGACTGGCCCACCGCGGGTCCCCAGTGCACTGGGGGCAGGGGCAGGTTGTTTGTTTTTACCACCAGTCATAAAACCACAGAAAGAAAGGAAATCGCAAGTCGTGTATGGATGCAGCTTCTCCAGCCCAACACCACCTCCTCAGGCCTAGGAGCCCCGTGCCATGTGGCCAGACCTGCGGTCCCAGGTCCCACCGCTCGCCTGCATGAATAGTGAGGAATTGCACCCCTAAAAGTATCCCCCTTTGAGGAGTGAGTGGCACAGACTTCCCTTGATCCCTGCCACCTGGGGCTGGCTCTCAAATCTTCTCCAGAAAGCCAAGTGCTACCGGCAGGGCGCCCCTCCCCTGGGAGCCAGATGTTTCTGCAGGGCCGCACTGCGGACGGCCGCAGCACAGAGACTGGGGATCTCTTCCCACCACCTGCCCTGGGCTTGTGCAGGGGCGACCTCTCACAGAAGGACAAGCTGCCCAGAGTTCTGGAGGCTTCCGGACACCTCAATGTCCAGACCACCTTTCCTGTGCTTGAAAGTTCCTGGCCTCTGTTAAAATGCTCTCCCTGGCCCAGACAGGAAGCCACCTTCAGAGGCATTCCATAGGTGGGACAGGCTTCTTCACGTCCTTTCTCAAGCTCAGGTTTTCATGGTGGAGAGCAGGAGAGAGCAGAAGACCTCTGGCCGCCTGGCAAGGGCAGAGGCTCCCCCACTTGGCCACACCTCTGGGCACTCACGGTTGCTGCTGAGCCTTGTGATGCCCCAGGGAGAGCCACACATACTGTGACCGAAGCTGGGGTCTGCTTCCCACCCGCGCTGCACCCCCACCCCAACCGTGACCAGTGCATGAATAGAGTAAGCTAGCCACACCCTACAGAGTCACCCGGAGCTCACAGGTCACCCACAAGAAGGGTGTTGCCCCAGTTTCTCTAAATGACCTTCTTTGTGGCTCTCTGAGGGACATTCACAGAGATGTGTCATGTTTGGATTTTAACCCACACTGACTGTTATTTGGAGGTGAGGAGAGTAATTATGTGTGCGTGTATGCGTGTGTGTGCATGTGTGTGTGGGTGCATGTGCGCCTGTGTATATGTGTGCGTGTGTGTGCGCATGTGTACGCGTGTGTGCGTGTACTTCCACATGCTATTTGCACCCTGATCTGGCGTTAAGAACACAGCAGGAGTTGCCAACAGTGAATGTCTCGTGGAGTTAGGGACATTGCGTTTAACTCCTTACAGTTCCACACTCAACAGCAAGAGCGGTTATAATTATGTATTTTAACACCTAACACCCAGCCCGTATGTCACTGCCCGCCTCTCCACCAAGGCAGTTAAAACAATTCTATCTCCAAGATGCTTCATAAATGCTATTGGTTTGCAGACATAAATCCCGGGCCCTGGCACACAACTTGGCAAGTATGAGGTCTGCGTAATCTGCGTAATCTCCATGGCTCCCCTGGGATCGTGTGCGTTCCCATGTGGGACCAAGCAGCAGAGGGACAGAGACCCAGAGGCCGTGCCTGTCAGCAGTGGTGTCCCCGGGGGATACTCACCACCAAGTCCACTCCCGGTGTACACACCCACAGGCCCCAAGAACGTCTGATAGGGGTTGCTGATGCTGTTGTAGAAGGTGAGCCCGGAGCTGAGCAGCAGCGTGCACAGACTGAGGACCAGGACCAGGATAACCACCAAATGCAGCGTTCTTTGGGAAGAACTGTTCAGTTTCTCTAGAACTAAAGCAGTGTGTGGTGAGCATGCAGCACAAAGAGCAGACAGCAGTGCTAGACCCGAGGGCAATACCATGCCACCCTGGAGTCCCCTGCACTCTCTCTGCCTGGACACTGGGGGTAGGAATTGCAGGAGGCACCTCGCAGGTGTGCGGGGGAACAGGAAGGGGTGGGAACTTGAGGTACTCATTCCTCCTTGAATGTGTGTAACCACAGGACTTCGGGTAACTGACTCTCCACCCCAATTTTAATTTCCCCGAGAAAAGAGGGTACCCTTCCTGATAAGCTGCGGCAAAGCTGGGCACCCCTCCTCTGCGCATTCCGGCCTCAGAGGTCTGCCAGCGGACATCACTACTCTTCCCCATGGGTGGTGTTCCTTTGCTCGGAGCACTGCTGTGCTTCCACTCCGGGACACTTACTGAAAACCTGCGATCGAGAGGATCTGGTGCACCTGGAGATTTCGGAGGTGAACCTATTACACAGAAGGCCAGGAGGGAAGGGAGACAAAGACAGCCTTGGGGACAGACAGATGACCGCTGTGTGTGCCCCTGGGGTGTCGGCCACACTTCCTTCGTCACTTCCTGGAATCAGAGGACCTAGTGCCCATGTGGCTCAAATGCAGAAGGTGACCCGTGGGTAAACGATCAGAATTCTTCCCAAGCTCAATTCTTCTGAGCTCAAACAGCATTTTATAAAATGTGCCTATTTCTTAAGTGCAAAGGAGCCCCAGGCATGGATACACACTTGTTCCAGACAGAACACAGATGCCCTGGGCTGGTAGCCGTGAGTTCCAGCGCCTGCCGCCGTCCTGTTTCTAACCACAACCCGCCGCCGTCCCTACGCATCAGCTTCCTCTGCTCGCTCCTGTGTTTACGACACAAGAGGACCACACGGCAGAGGCACGCTGTCCCCACACTTACCTGTAACCCCAGCCACGCACTTACAAAACATCCCCAAAGGCTGCCGTGTTTTAGGGCAGTAGGCGATTGCCACCACATTAAGTAAACCGTTTACCGCAATGATATACAGCAAAAGTAATCAGGGGGAAAGACTTCAGACTTCACAGTAAGGCCAACAAAGTCACGGGGAACTGTGAGACCTAAGGACCGCGACGGGCGGGGGAGGACGGTAGGAGAAAGTAAAAGCCGCCTTCTTTCCATTCCTGTTTCCCAGGCCTCTGGGAGAGAGTGAGGAGCCCCTCCAGCGCCCCCGCAGAGCCGCTTGAAAGAACAGAAACCAGAAAGGCCAGGGAAGATGGCTTGTTCCAGGGCTTGGGGCTCCTTATCTCTCTCTCACTCTGAACCCGAGTGCTCCAAAGAACGGGGTCCCTGGGAACTGGACGGGACCCCGGGACGTGCTGTGCACCAGGGGAGGACCTGCCAAGCTTGTGCCTGACGCGTGTCCTGGCAGCCAGGGGCCCTCTCTTCGCGAGGGTGCTCCTTTTCATGCCGTGTTGCCTTCGTCATTTAAAAGCTCTTCGCTGGTGTCCTATGGAAGTCATGAGTCACTGAGCTCGACTCCAGAAACCAGCATTTCCCTGTATGCTAGATAACTAAAACTTAAACAGAAAATAAATAAATAAAGTAAAAAACAGCCCTGCCCACACAAATAAATAAATGAATAAATAAATAAATGCAAGCTCTTCACTGTGCCGGACCCAAACGTGCATGTCTCCCATCCGCCCGGCGTCCTGCTGCTCCGTCGGGAGGAGTTCAGTGGCCCCTCGCGCTGCTCTGCCGCAGCCTCTCTTGTCACTGAAGGGAGGCCTGAGCAGCCCGCATCTCCAGAATGCGCTTTGCGAGGCACGATTCCGAAGCTCCTGCCCACCTGTCCCTGGCTCTGTGCACACTTGACTCTGACTCCCAGCCCCCAAACACGCGGGCCAGAGCGGCACAGCTCCCCCGCTCTGAGCAGACACGACCTGCACCGGCTCCCTCCCCTCTCCAGGCCTGAGCATCTAGATCCTTCATTCTGATTTTTATTTTTAATCGGCAGTACTCTAGAAGGGGGGCAGATTTCCTGCTGTCGGAGAGGGGACAGCGGGAGGCCACAGGAAGGGAACTGGTGGGAAGAGGAGAGAGCAGGAGACCCGCAGCCGCCCCCTGCAGGCGTGGCCACGCCTCCCTGGGAACCGCCTGCCTGGGAGAACACTGAGGCCAGAAGAGGGGAGCGACCAGCCCAGCAACGTGGGCCCAATGACGTCACCGCCCTTGGCCCGAGAACACTTTGCTCCTCCATGAGAGGCACTCCTGGGAGCAAAGTTCAGCTCACAGGGACCCAGCGGTGACTGGACTGTTCACAACGTCTGCTAATGACCCACAGGCTGGCTGGGCCAAGTCCTCAGCACAGCCCTGTGGGCTGCATCCCAAGGAAGAACTCTGAGCACACAGAGTTCAACTAAAACTGTGCCCATGCCTGCCACTACCTACGGCCTGGGCGAGGAAGGCTGGGGTCCGGTGGGCCACCTGCCCTCTGGGAACCGCGTGGGCTGGGCGGTTTGGAAGGCCCTGAGCTCAGGCTAAGACTCTTGCTCTTCGGCTGACCGTGCGGATGCCAGGGCGAGGCAGTTCTCTAACGGAGCACACGTCCGTCTTGACACAAGCAGATCATGACCCCAGAGGAGCAAGGAAAAGCCGGAAGCAGGACGCACCTGTCTGACGGTTTCCAGCCCTCACCGTGAGGAAGGACCGCTTCCCATGCCACCCATCCTGTTCCTTCCAGGCCACCCAGGGGGAAAGCTGAAGCTCTACCCAGAAATGTGCTGGGGACCAAATAAACTCTGGGTTTAGCCAATAAGAAATAATTTGGATACTTAACTAGAAAATAGACATTTTGGTGTGGGGAGAATGTCATCTCTGGCGTGCCCTGGAGAATATTTCTGCTCTGTACACTTATTAAAAGCTGTAAATGGATGTTTGTTTGCAAAAGGTGAACATTCCACTTTTTCAGAGTAGACCAGAAAGTGACGATTAGGTTAGGCTTTGTTTTTGACTGTTGGTAAGACCTAACACACGATTTTTCAAAAGGGCGCCCATTTGGAGCCTACTGACTCATACTTTTCTTTGTATTAATGCAACAGTTTATCTTAATTTTAACAGCCGTCTTTTAACATTCTTTTTCAGCATCTGAATCTCCTGCCACACAGTATGACAGCCCCCTCCCAGCTCAGAACTCAGACAATGAAAGCTGGAAATTCAGGGCAAGTTAGCAAGAATGAAACAGAATAAAGCCGCCCTAGCATCTGACAGCTGCTCTCTGCCTACAAAATTAGCAAATACATTCCGTTCTTTCCCCCTTCCGTTTCAGGGCCAAGTGTTGGAATCAGGAAAACCACCTCACAATTGGAACTAATTGCCTGGCTTCTAGCAACTTCAGGAAAGAGGCCATGTCTCCCACAGCTGGGAGGCAGAAGATGTGCTGGGTGCGGTGCTTAGCGTACGGAAATGGGTCATCTGGACATTGGGCTTTCTGTGCCTGGAGAGTTAACCCTTCAGGAGCCGCTTGCCACAGGGTCTTCCTAGCTCTGGTTTTCCATCAGTCCTCAAACCTAGAGGGAGAGCCGGTGGCTTTGCCGGTGGGTGGGAACCGCCTTCCCCTTCTCAAGCATCTGGTCATCAGGGAGCCTGACCTGGTGGAACCCTCCACCCGTGGACCCCAGTACGCCCCTGAGAAGCCGAGCGTTTGAGGTCTTCCAAGAAGTGCCAGGTGGCATGCCCGGCCTCTGGGAAATTTATCTGGGTTCTGTCACAGAGAAGGAGGGGGAGCGCATTTTCCGCCCATTAAACACCATCACCCAGGGTGGTCATGTCTCTGGGGACAGATAATAAGGTGCTCATCCTCGGAAAAGTATAACGCATATGGGGGGAGGTGGTGAGTAGGAATACTAAGGAAGAAATAAGCCTCTTTGTCTCCTTGCAATTAGTTGATTTTTGCAACAGATTTACTATTCTAATTATTGTTATTATTATTTTTTACCTTGGGCCAATAGTGCAATTTTGAGTCCCCTGAGAGCAAGCAGGGTAGGCGGAGAAGAGACTGGTGGGGGGGTGGGCAGGCAGACTGGGCGAAGCCCCTCCCTGCTGTCATAGCGACCTCCACTGTGTGATTTAACTGAGGGGCGCCTTTCTCTAGATTATGGTGATTTACATAATGTAATAAAAAATTATTATTATTTTTTTTAAAGGAAGCTATGGTGAATTCACCAAGCCCAGGAGCCACGGGCAGTTCCTCCTCGCAGTGTCCCAGCCCCTCCCTCATGGAGCAGCTGCTCCGGGGAAATGTTTTGGACCGAAATTCAATATCCAGAACTTTCGGAGTAGCAAAAGCAAAGTGTTTCCTGGTGGACAAAGGGGCTGTAACTTTTTATCTGGATATTAGACAAACCGAGAGGCCACCAGATGAAGCTAGTAGATCTCCTGGTCAGGCTGAGCTGGCCACATAACTTGGTCACATATGGGAGAGTTTCCTTGCCAGGTCTGATGGATTATCTTCCCTACCGGTGGACCTACTGGCGGCTGGATTCTCTTGGCATGTTGAAATCAGCCTCGGTCACTTGGTACTGTGCTGTCATCTCAAAATCTATAGCCAAAATCGGCGCAATGTCTTAAGTCTTATTCAGAAATAGAGGAGAACTTTGCGATATTCACGCCTCTTTAGAGATTTTCATTGTGACCTCATCCTGGGCAAGAAGCTGGTATGTTAATGTCTTAAATGGAAACCTGAATGCATCATTGTTGGGGAAGGAACTGGCATTTATGCAGATTTTATTTTGCTGCCAACAATCGGTTTCTGATTGGAGGTGAGCCCCATGCGGTCCCAAGAAACCGGCAGGGCAGCAGCTGGCCCTCAGCCTCTGGTTCTGCTCTCCAGGGAGAACATCCACGGGTCTGCAGCTGCTGAACCCAGGGTACATCCGGCTCTAGTTCTGACTTTCCCCTATCCTAGAGAACAGTTAACAAATGTCCCTCATCCAGTAACTGCTAAAACCCTCAGCAGTGAACGTCCCCTCAGCTCTGCGGAGCCCTGAGCAGACATCAGCCAAAGCAAATTGGGGTGCACTCTGTCTGATTGGGGGTGCAGCTTATCTTCTGGACGCTGGGCAGTGACTTCAGAGAGCTGACTGTGGCTCTGCGGTGACGAAGAATAAAAGTAGGGAGCCAGGCAAAGCAAATGCAAATAGTGTGCCTCATTCCTGCTGCCGTATGGCACCGTGGGGACCACTTGGCCCTGCGCCCCCAGGGTTGATCTAGGCTACGCCTTTCCCTGCGATCTCCATGCCACCCCCACCCCCCACCCCCAGGGCTTGAGAGCCAGGCTCAGACCTTCCCCGGCCTCCCTGAGCTTTGCTGATGATACAGGTCACCAGGGCTGTCCCTGAAGCCACGTAGCTCAGATGGGAACCAACTGGTTCCAACCAGACAGCATGAAAATCAGAAACTTCACCGGCTGTTATCTCATAGTTAAATTTTTTTTTCAGTGTGTCTGGAGGCTCAGGAACTAGTACACATTCTGGTTTTGCAAATGCTCTTCACATACTGAATGTGCGACTCCGTGTTTGAAAGTCTCCGTTTCGGGTTGCTGCAGGGGGAGTCCGCCTCGAATTCCCCGGGAGCCGCGGCACGGCCTGGAGGAGGCGTGTACCGTGACCGCGTTACTGCGCGGCTCGAGGAGCTGCTGCTTTTGCTGATGTCTAGGAGACAATTTTCATAAGTTGGACGTACACCTATATTGCTCAGGGTTTAAGGCTCAAACTCAAACTGAATACGACATCTTATATGCGGTAGGAAATGGTGCACAATTACAAGACAGCAGGAAATGGCTGAGTCACGGCTGATAATTCCTGTCTCTCCGTATGCAATGCTGCTCCGTGCAGAGTCTATCCCAGGGGCTAAATAATAGACAAATGTTGCTTTTAGGGGCACCTGGTGGGCTCGTTCAGTTAAGCGTCTGTCTTCGGCTCAGGTCACGGTCCCAGAGTACTGGGATCAAGCCCTGCGTCAGGCTCCCTGTTTGGCGGGGACATCTGGTTCTCCCTCTGCCCCTCACCTGGCTCGTGCTGTCTCTCTCGCTCTCTCTCTCTTTCACATAAATAAATAAAATCTTAAAAAAATAAATAAAAAACTGCAGTCAGTACACCTAAAAATACTGTTCCTACTATCCTCCTATGTTGGATACCATATTCCTGCTAATTATTTTCTTGTCAGTAAACTTGGGAATGCTGCTTCAACAGAGCGTCTGCCAGAATCATCTAGACTGCGGTGCTAACAGACACAACCAGAACCGAGGAAGCTAGAAGAATAATGCGGGTGAATTTTCAAAAATTAAAATATATGTTCATATTAATTAAATTAATTAAAATACATGTTCATATCTGTACCCCATCTCAGAGCTTAGGCGGACGTCATTGATTGGAGGAGCTGCTATCTGGCCCAGACAGAGGTTGACATGAGTCTTACCCCGTTCACGCACTCTCGCTGTACCCCCCGCACATTTACCTCCAAAGTCCTTCTTTGACTCCTCAAGTCCATGACTGAATTCCTGATGACTGTTCCCACGGAAGAGTCCATAGGCGATAACGAGACTACCGTTCGAAGACGAGTCGCTGACGGCGATTCTGCTGCTGACCCATTCTTGGGTCCCAAGCATGGCGCAGACTACGATGAACGCCCCAAAGCATGTGAGAAAGCTTGATAAGAACGTCAGGGTCTTCTTCGCTGTAGGCATCTTCTCAGGAAAGGAGGGGTCCTCTGGTAAACAAAGAAAGCAACAATCTTTTTGTATTATGTTTGGACCTTATCATTTGGAGTCCAGTATTTAGAAAGTGAGTCGAACGGAGTGAACGCTTCTTGTAAAATATAAAAGCTTGCTCTTCAGGGGACAAAATGCCCCAAGGAACATTGGACTATGAATACGGTCATAAAGATTTACAGTGGCTGAACTTTGGTCTGGAGCTAGGGGTTGCTGTGGTGACAGCCAACCAGCAGAAACAAGGGGCAGGCACGGTATTCCTAGGGACTTCCTCGATCACACAATTAATTTATAACTCTATGTCACGTGCCTGCGAAGCACACTCAGCCTTCCATGTCAGGACTAGAATCCCTAAAACATGAAGGAGGTCCTGTCCTCTGACCATCGCAGATGTTGTGGATTCTAGCAGATTCTAGTGGATTCTAGCAGCCAACCACCTAGACTAGCTTTACCTGTTAAAGACGCGACCCTAACAACAGTTCAGAAAGGAATGCTCAGAAGATCAAGACTTTGCTGAAAACGCTGTGAAATGAAATGAGTAAACTTGACCTTACTTTTAGACCTTATGGAGAGGTGCACCTTTCCAATTCCCGCCTCCAAACCAGATTATATTCGCACATTTGATTTGATTTGATTTTTTTAAAGATTTTATTTATTCATTTGACAGGGAAAGACCACAAGTAGGCAGAGAGGCAGGCAGGGAGAGAGGAGGAAGCAGGCTCCCAGCCGAGCAGAGAGCCCAACGTGGGGCTCAATCCCAGGACCCCGAGACCATGACCGGAGCCAATATTTGCACATTTTAAATGATAACTTGGGAGGTACATCTTTATTTGTCCTTAGGGCTCTGATGGACATGGTTCTGAGCATTCTTGCTTTAGGTCTTCATGCTGCCTCTCCTTCCTCCCTGTTGAGTGGCTAATGGTTTATAAGTGGTTCTTTCTGTCTCTCAGAGACACTCTTCCATTCGGCAAGCACGTCACTTCTCAAGATAGTAAATAGATGTTCACAACTCTTTTGCACTCTTTTTTGAAATTTCATTCTTTGATTATAAAGTAATAGCGTGTATGCACATTTGTGTCCCGTGGTTTCCTTGAATAACATCTACCTTATGTGGGGTGCAATGAGCCCACCGTCGGACGTCCCCCTCAGAGGAACTGGACTATGGGCTTCAGGAGGTGTGCCATGTTTGTTTTGCTGAACGGTAGACTCCAGGGTCTGTCCAAGAGCAGACACCCAGCGAGTACTTATTAAATGAATTATTGGAGACATACAGACCAATGTTCCAATGTCATGGACATGTGTGCTGTTTCGATTTTTTAATTCACAATTTAAAAAAACACATACAAATATCCTTCTACATAATCCTTGTCCATATCTCTGGGTATTTCTTGCCTCAGATTTCTGGAAGTGGGTCAACGCATGTGAACCTTCACTGATGCAATTGCTACGTCTTGCTCATCCGCTCTTTAGAAAAATTCGTACCAATTTGACCGCCCACCTTCATGCAGTTGAATGGGCACGCTTTACTCTTTTTTCACAACATTGCATATTATTGGGAAAACTGATTTTTTTTTTCCCAAGCAAGTCTTTATTCTGACATCATTTTTAAGTAGTTATTTCAGTAGTTTCAGGAGGTCTTTCCTTGGAGTCCATTTTCTTTTCTTTTTCTTTCTTTCTTTTTTTTTTTTTTTTTAAGATTTTATTTAGTTATTTGTCAGAGAGAGAGAGAGAGAGCAAGCACAAGCAGGGGCAGCGGCAGGCAGAGGGAGAAGCGGGCTCGCCGCTGAGCAGGAAGCCCACTGTGGTCTCTGTGTTCGTGCAAATCTAGAGATGCTTGTTCCTGTATGATTATACAGTCAGGAGAGTGACCTGTGTCATCTCCATGTCAGCCTCATTTTGTGGTTTGTATTTCACATATTGGTGGGGGTTTTGTGTGTTTTTTGTTTTTGGGGTGTTTTTACATCTCTATAGATGCTTTGCTGCCTACTGTTAAAAAGGTCTATGTAGTCAGTCAAATACTTTAGTCTTACACTTGTGATTCCTGCATTCGGTATCTCAACTCCAAAGCCAGAAGTCTGTCTGCACATTCAAACCAGCTCTAGCTTGCTTACAAACATAAAAGCGATGTACTTTAAGGGCACACGGTTACTTCACAGGTCCCGAGGGGAGGGTGACATGAGGACTCTGGGAATCCCCCAGACTAGCGATTTTCCATTTTCTCTGCTCCTTTCTACACATATCCCATTCTTCTGGGTTTATTTTTTTTAAACATTAAAAGTCATTCTTGTCAGTATTGAATTTCTGTCCTTACATTTAATTTGCTTTCTCTTTCTAAATTTTCTGAGGTAAATGTTTTATTTCCTTAATTTTTTTTTTGCTGTTGGATTAATAATGAAAGTATTTAAACTGAATTTTCCTCTCAAAATAGGATGTTGGCCGAGTCCCACAGGTTTCGTGCAGAATCTTTTGTAAACTGATTCGTAGTATTTTTTACTTCCTTATTGAAGCATAAGTTTGTGAAATGATTGATTGATAGGATTGTTTCTATTTTTCGTTATTTATTTTTACTTTTCTATAATTTTATATTTTACTTTTCTGTAATTTTGATAAGAGGTTGTAGTTCTCATGATGTTTACTCTTCGATTTTATTGATATTGTCTGTGCAGGCCCATTTAGAAGCCACTTTTAGAAAGGCTTGTAACATCTCATGTCACTTGATGCTAGCCCGTTTTATGGATTTACCCTCGTTCATTTAACAATGTCCTGTTTTGGACATTTGGAGTATTACTATTTTTTTTCTTTTGCCCATATAAACTTGTTAGATTACAGATTGTTAAATATAGCCTCAGGATAAGTTTCTGGAGAAGAACTGCTGGTTCAGATAGCCATTTCTGGATTTTTTCATACCAAATGCAAATAGGCTTTTTGAGTGGTCTCCAGTTCATAATCCTACCAGCAACGTTTGAGAAAGCTCTCTTGTCTGTGGTACTAGAAAAGGCTAGCTATTAAGGTTTTAAATTTTGGTCTTTCTTTTAGGAAATCTTGCATTACCTATACATTTTACTTATGCAGCAATACTATGATCCACTTTCCTGGGTCACTAGAGTTTTGTCTTTTCTAGAATTTCATAGAAATGATACACTACAGTATGCAATCTTTGGTGTCTGCCTTGCTTTGAGCGTCATCTGAATATTCACAAATTTGTTAATCCATTCAGCCATTGGTGGACATTTAGATGGAGTCAAGTTATCAACGAATAATGCTATTATGAAAACGTGTTACAAGTCTTTGGGCGGTCATTTTCTTTCCTTTCTCTTGGATAAATAAAAGGAACGGAATTGCTGGGGCCTATGACAAATACATTTAGTTTTAGAAGAAGCTGATGGAACGTTTTCCAAAGGGGTGGTGCTAACGTGCATTCCCACGAGCCTTGAGCAGGGGGTCCTAGTTGCTCCATATCTCCTCCAACAACTGCTGTTATTGGTCCCTTATAACCGGGCGTTCTAATGAGTGCTTAGTAGTGTCTCACTATGGTTTTGATTTGGATTTTGTTAATATGAGTACCTGAGCATCTTTCTATGTGCTTATTTGCCACCTGCACGCTTCCTTGGGTGAGAGACCCGTCTACATCTAGTGCCCATTCTCTTGACTTGGTTTGACTTCTTATCGAGTTCTAGGAGTTCTTCGCTTTGTGTTTTCTGCATGTCAGTCCGTGATTAGATCCATGCTTTGTAAGTGCTTCCACCCCAGTCTCCGGCTATCTTCCCATTTCTTTAACACTATTTTTGGAAGAGAAAAAATTTTTAATTTTGGTGAAGTTATATTTACCAATTTTTCTATTTTACGAATTGTGATTCAAATGGGATACTTAGAAAATATTTTTCTAACCCGGGATTGCAAAGATTCTTTTTTGCTATGTCTTCTTCTAGAAGTTTCATCATTTTAGCTCTTACATTTATGATTACTGCATATTTTAAGTTATTTTTGTATATACTATAGAACAAGATCAAAAGCTCCTCCTTAGACATGTGGATATGCAACTCTTCAAGGCTGATGTCATGAGAAGCTTGTTTCCTAGTGAATTGCCTTGACATTTTTGTTGAAAAGCAGATGACCGCACTTGCGTGGGTCTCTTTCTGGATTCTCTGTAACGAGGCCTTTCTTCCCAGCTCTGCATAAGCTTCAGGAAGGCTTGTCACCTGTTTTTCAGTGGGTCTTTTGCCGGTCCCGGTAGCTTCCTCTCACAGGTGCGGATCAGCACTCCACCAAAGATTCAAGGGACCCCTCTTTCCGAGGACTGTACTACCAGTTCTAGCCACTTTCGCCTGCCCATTTTCTCACTTCCCTCTCTTTGGTCTCTTTATGGTTTCCCCTCTTTCCTTGGAAAACACCTGGGGCAGTGGTCAGTCTCCTCTCATTTGTTTTTCTCTCAAGAATCACAGCCTATTCTGCCTGACGTCTCGTGTCTAGAGACCTTTCCTTTGTGTATCATTTTCTGTTCTATTGATTTCTTTTTATTTCACTCTATCTTATTTTATTTAAAGATTTTATATATTTATTTGAGGAAGAGAGAGACCAGGGGGGAGGGGTAGAGGGAGAGGGAGCTGCAGACTCCCCACTGAACAGGGAGCCTTACACGAGATTCGATCCCAAGACCCTGGGATTACAACCTCAGCTGAAGGAGATGCTTAACCCAAGGAGCCACCCAGGCCCCCTATTCTAGTGATTTCTTAAGTCCAGAGGGCCGTTCTGATCCGCGTTACTCCATCATGGTCAAAGAAGGCTTTATTTTTGAATGACGACATGGCCGCCACATTGTCTTCACCTAAGACTTCTGTACATGTTTGTTGTCTTTTGACGTTGAACAGCAGTTGTGGGAGAGCCGGAGGTCAGCCTTCTTTCTTGCTTCTGCCTGGGACTTCCTTGTCCCAACAGCATAGCTCCGGAAGTCTTCATTTGTGAGATCTAGGCAGCTGGAAACCTGGGTAAGTTTTGTATAGATCCTTCTGTATAATTCTTTTTCTTTTTCCTTTTCTTTTTCTTTTTCTTTGTATTCGTGGGTTCTCTTTTCACTCTAGTCCCGCAGTTCATTGTAAAGATACTTTTCTGTGCTATTTCTCTGAGTCTTGAGCTGCCGCTGCTGAAATCTTACCATAGGCTCCCTGGTTATTCTTGAGTTAGGTGGTCTTTGACTCCCCGCTCTCTCTGATTGCTCAGTTGCCCGTCTTTTTCTCTGAATGCCCCGAACTTCCCTCCATAATGAGAACTTGTCTTTTAGCCAAGCCTTTTCCTAGTTTATGTGAAAATAGGAAATACGTAAATCTGAAATTGGGTGGTTTGGAGTTCTAATTTGTTTTCTTTGTTCTGAAATTTCCTTGTCATCTCATCTCAGTTGCTTTATTATCTATTAGTCCCTTATTTTATTAAATTCTTCTTATTATAAGTTCTTACATAGCACAGTGTATGCACTGGGAACTGCTACTGTTCATGGGATTGGGTGTTTTCTGGTCTGAAGAGGGTTTACTCTGCCTTTTCTCTTGCTATATAGTCGCATTGTTCCCTTGGTGTTTCTCCCCCATTGCTTATACAGAAAGTGGGCAGTCCTGTCTAATCATTGGTTCGTTCTCTTGGATTTTGAGCGCTTCTTCCTGGCTCCTGCTCGCCTTATCTGGCCTACTTGGTCGTATCCTCTCCAAGCTTCAGTTTTGGGCTGGATGTTTTTCTATCTTGTTTTTCTCCAAACGCATCCAGGAAGGAAAGAAGGTCTAGAGCTCGGACCCAAGGCAGGTGGCTTCAGCTCATGTTAATCTGGGGCAATGGCAGCTCCAGGCGGCACCTGCCACAAGGCCCCAGTCATGGTCACCTCATCGGGCTCCGTTCCACTGGCGGCTTATGTTTCTTGAGCCTCTGCTCCTGAGTTCCCTGCTCTCATCCTTGTCCAGCACTTCTGTCAGCTTCAAGTTATTGCAAAACAAAACAAAGCAAAGCAAGCAAACAAACAAAAAATCCCAGAACAAGGAGCAGCATCCCCCTCATATCTCTACCCTGGAAATCTGTTGGCATTTTATTAGCTTGAATGTTGTCAGACACCTGCAGGTCTGGAGTTCTGGGGAGGAGGTCTTGTTAGTGGAATTGCATTTGACTCATTTTGAGTTTGAGGAGGCAGAAACTGGGACCTTGCTTCAAATCCAGCACCTTTACCAAAGACTTTTGGGAACCCCACCGCCACCCCCGGGGTGTGATGTGTACATGGTCTCACCTTTTTTTAGGGAACAACGAGGCCTGGCACTCCTTCCGGAAAGGGGTAGGGAGGTTACTTAAAGGCAGGCCAAGCCCGGGCGAGGAGACAGGCAGAGGAGGCCAGTGCACATGGAACACAGTCTGCAGCACGAAGCCCTCACGGGTTCGGGCAGCGCCAGACCCAAACCCAAGATGGCGGTCGGAGCACCGGCCAGCAGGTGGCTCTGGCCTGGTCATTTCCGCCGCAACTTGTGATCTTTCACACTAGCATCTCTATATCCTTAACGTTTCTATCTACATGAATTGTGTCTAAATTAATCAGCGGTGACACCTGACTGTGACACATCGACTGTGATACACGAGCTTAGTCCTAGCAAAATCTCAAGTGGTATTGCCAGTAACCGTTTTCTAGTAGCTGAAAACAAATACGCAGCTTGCATATGAAATAAAATTTCTCACATCCTCCCCATACGGGATTTTACTTTGGGAAATGCTAGTCCGGATGATTCGAAGAAGGAAATGCCCTCTGGGTGGCCACAAGGCACCAGGACAAGCTGTTACCTTTTTTCCTTTTCACTCCAATTTGAAGCTGCGGATTCCTTTCTCTGTTCGTCATGGGGTCATGGAATGCGAGTGTTGTTGTTGTTGTTTTAATCACAAATATGCACCTCGTGGCACACAAAGTTCTCGAACATGTGATAGGATTCATTTTACTTTTTAATTAATTCATGTCCATGTTGCTTCTCTTCCAGAATGTGTGCAGTTCACACGTATTTTCAGGATATTTCCATAGAAAGACTGTCTTGATATGATCTGAATGTTCCACTGAAGAGCCAATCATTTTTTATACATAAAAGCCTTTCTTACCATTGCAGTGCTTCAAGGAATCAAATATTTAAGATTTTTTATCTTGCTTCAACCACTGATAAGAAATTGCTACCATATCCTATTTGCCAAGAGTGTCTCCCTAGGACCTCAGTGCCGCAGTATGTCTGATCCCCAACTTTTCCCTCAATTCCCAGAGCAAAGTGAAAATACACACAAGGCAAAAGCTAGAGGGATAATAAACCATTTCCTAAGTGGTAAGGTTCTGCGGATTTCACGGTGAAAATGAAGCCATGAAATCATTTCCTTTTGTTAAAAATCTTGTTGCAGGTCTCTCGGATTTTCAGAGGTTGAGGGAAGAAATACACTTTTGCCAGAATATAAACATTTCTGTGAGGAATGGAAGGGTATGCCATGCAGTATGAAAGTATGAAATTATTTGAAGCGTATCACAGAACTTCTGTGTTGGATTGTGTTATTTTTTGGCCTTCCAATGGTATCAAGCACGATTTTTAGACATCAGTTTACTTAAGGGACTGAATCAAAGGTTCCAAATGACGTAGGAAGTAAAGCACTTAATGGTATTTGTTACTGGGAATGGAACCCTAACCTGCCCTCATACTTACATATGTGAAAACTT
This sequence comes from Mustela nigripes, assembly GCF_022355385.1. Lineage (NCBI taxonomy): Eukaryota > Metazoa > Chordata > Mammalia > Carnivora > Mustelidae > Mustela > Mustela nigripes. Next base: position 187,604,398 of record NC_081560.1, read on the forward strand.
GTTTCCAGAAGAATCACACATGTGCGCGCACACACACACACACACACACACATAAACGCACATGCACACATACGATGTATTAATCATCTCTTTCAAAAACCACAACCTGTATTCTCTGTTCACACATACTCTCCTATGCGGGGGAATGACACAGGGACGAGAAGATTCCTCACAGAATCTTCACGTTAGAAAACAGTTGTGAATCCCCTACGTGACTTATAACAGAAACGTATTCGAATAAATGTTGGTGCATCTGCATATTGACATCGTTGATTAAAATGGGCAGGAGTATGAAAAATATTGATGGAGCACAATTTAGGTGGCAGAAAATTCATATGTATATAGGTTTGTAAGTGCCTAGGATTTTTCTGGAAGGATAGAGAAGAAAGTGGCTACTGACCTTGTCTCAGAGAGGCGAACTGGTTGTCTGGGGAGCAAGGAAGTAGGCAAGACTTGCGTTTATTCATTTTCACTTTTAAAAAATTCTGTATTTTGAGCTGTGTCTACGTATTCCCTATTTTTTAAGCATAACATTAACTGCCATTTACATGACATAACACAGAACTTCACTGTATATACTGACTGCAAATCTGAACAGGACATAACACAGAACTAGAATAGTTACATATGTGTTTAATGTAAATAATAGTACATTTAAATTATTTAAAATTTACATGATTTAAAATCTTTCGTTTGGTGCCATTTAAGGTGCTTGCCAAGTGTTAAAGATGCAAAACTGAGGGGGACTCAGCCTCTGGGGAAGTGATCCATGTCAACAACCACAGACCAATGTCGTAAGTGCTTGAAATAAAGGTGGCATGGGGCGTGTGGGTGGCTCAGTGGGTTAAACGTCTGCCTTCGGCTCAGGTCTGATCCCGGAGTCCTGGGATCGAGCCCCGCGTCGGGCTCCCTGCTCTATCCCTTCCCCTGCTCGTGCTCTCTCTCTCTCCCTCTCTCAAATAAATAAATAAATAAAATCTTAAAAAAAAAATAAAGGTAGCAAATACAGTTACAACCATGATAACGTGATAGGTACCAAATGTATCCTCATGCCATTAAAAAGTATAAAACAGGAGAAAAAGTATCCGGTAAAGGATTTTGGGGTCGACGGACTGCTGTGATCCTTGAGAGGAACAGAACAGGCAGATGAGCACATTAACTCCTTCGCGCTGCCAGGGACGGTCTCTGAACAGGGCACAGAGAGGTAAACTCATCCAGGGAGCAGCTGTGTTTCTGGGCCGAAGACAGAAATCCAAGTTTGCAGCCAGGAAGACTGGCCTGTGGGAGGCAGGTACAGAAGCAGAATGAAGCTGTGCAGAAACAGAAGGTCCATCATTCTGCACAAGCCTGAAAAGTCTTCCATCTCGTAAGAAGCAGCATGTTTCTAGGATGAAGGAGCGTGTCATCAAGGGTTTACGGTGGGCTGAGGGGTTGGGGGATTGTAGGAGTTCCAATCAGAGAGTGGAAAGACCTTGCCAATGCCTCATAAATTCAGCTCAGACCTCAAAAAGGCCATGCCCTAGGACTGGGGCCACCCTAGCTCTGGAGAGGGGGTTTCTATTGGCATATCCCTGTAGAAGCCAAAACCAATGTAGACTCTCAAGAATGTTGCATCCAGCAGACAATTAAAAAATTGGACGTGTACAGGAACAGGAAAATAGTCAAGATGCACAGATGACACAGATGAGAAAATTAGCAAAGAGCTTGGAAGTGCTATTAGAAGTACATTCTTGGGGCACTTGCCTGGCTCAGTTGGTTAAGCTTCTGCCTTAAGGCTCAGATCATGATCCCAGGGTCCTGCTTCTCTGTGTCAACTAAATAAATAAAATCTTAAAAAGAAGAAGTTTATTCAAGGATTTAAAGGAAAAGATGAATGAACGTGGAAAATCTTGAGAGAGAAATAAAAATTACTTTAACACTAACCAAATACAAATTCTCTGACCTAAAAAAATGCAATATCTGAAATGAAAAGTTCACTGAATGGACCAAACAAAGGGTAGAACAGTGTGAAAGGAAAGATCAGGACAACTAAAGATGCAGCAGTAGAAACTATCCCGACTGAAACCCAGAGAGGAGGAAGGCCTTAAATGTTTTAAAACCTTGATGACCTGCGGACCGTATCTGGAGGTATCATGTACCTCTTATTGGAGCCTCAGAAATGGGAGGAGGTGGAAAACATTTTTAAAAAATAATAGCTGGGGCGCCTGGGTGGCTCAGTGGGTTAAGCCACTGCCTTCGGCTCAGGTCATGATCCCAGGGTCCTGGGATCGAGTCCCACATCGGGCTCTCTGCTCAGCGGGGAGTCTGCTTCCTCCTCTCTCTCTCTCTGCCTGCCTCTCTGCCTACTTGTGATCTCTCTCTCTCTCTGTCAAATAAATAAATAAATTCTTTAAATAAATAAATAAATAAAATAAAAAATAATGGCTGAAAAATGTCCAAATCTGACGAAAAACATACACTTAAGAACAAAGCAGCACAGTCCCAAGTATGATAGATACAAAGAAAACCACAGGAGGACACATTTTAATCACATTTCTTTTTAAATAAATATTTATTTATTTATCTTAGAGGGGGAGGGGCAGAGGGAGAGAGAGAGAGAGAGAGAATCTTCAAGCAGACACTCCGCTGAGCATGGAGCCCAATGTGGGGCGTGCTCTCAAGACCCCAAGAGCACGACCTAAGGGGAAACCAAGAGTTGGACGCTTAACCGACTGTACGCCCAGGCGCCCCTTAAATTGCATTTCTAAAAAACAATAAGGAGAACGTCTTAAAAGGAACTAGAGAAACCAGATACAATACCTGAACTACTGGTATAGTTAATAAAGCATGAATGCCCCCCCCCCAATTTTGCTACATGGAAGAAATTGAAAGTAAAAGATTCCTGTAAAAAAAAATAAAGGATAAAAAATCATAAAAATTTATGATTCCATTTATATGAAGATCTAGATCAGCTGAAGTTACCTAAGGTAATAAACGTCAGAGCAGGGGCTGGTTTGGTGTGGGTGGGGGATTTTCCGGGGAGGGATGGGGGGCTACATTCTGGAGTACTAGAAATGCTCACTGTCTGTGTGGGATACGCGTATTTCACTTTTTAATGTATTTGTCTTTATTCATTAAGCTGTACACATAGGATCTGTATAATACATGTATATTATTCATCATGAAAAGTAATCCAAGGGAAAAATAGTTAAAATTCTCTGAGCATCTGAAGGAGGGGACAACTATCCCCGTTTTGGGGGATAGCAGAGAAATCCCCTCACACAAGTCCCGATCTCTTGATTTCACTGCTTAATAACTCTTATTACTTGGGCATACCTTGGAAAGGATATTTGGGTAATGTGACAATAGGAGGATTTGTACCCATTGGAGTTGTTCATTCTGGAACATTCTAGAGATCAGAATAGCCATCCTGCATTTTCTCATTTTGTGCATAGGTCCTAAAGTCAGTTTTCCTCTCTTGCCCTGCGCTGTAGCCCATCAATCATAAAAACCTTCTGATTTTATCACCTAAAGTCATGTGAGTTTATGCTAATGTCTCTGTATGATATTTACAGGCAAGCTCTGATGTGATTTCAACATACCAATTCTGCCTTTCTTGTTTGTCTTCCAGGAGAGCATTTCTGGCCTGAGTGTTTTTAATTTTCACTGACATCTACCTGGCCCTTAATGTGCCAAGAGCACAGTCTGGGTTACCCGACCTTGAGCCCACAGCCTCAGTCCTGAAATAGAAGACATGGTATAGACATGAAACAGAAGACAAGTTGCATTGCACTCTGGTTCAGAGCAGCAGTCTCAGGAACGCCCCAGCCTCCTGCCTGTTCAAGGAAGGGAGCTGCGGGGCGTGGTGGAGGGGAGGGGCAGGGAGGGCCAGCGGGAGCTTGTTCCAGCGGGGGGCTAACAGGCATGCAGAAGGGGGGTCGTTTAGCCAGGGTCGTGTCCCGCGGTCCTAGCAGAGGAGGATGGCTCCGGGGTGAGAGGTCCTTGAAGCCTAGGATGAGAGTAGGGGAACTGACTCAGGGGTCAATCGGGGCCTTGAGCTGGAGAGAAGCGGAAGGAAGGGAAGCAGAAAGGAGAGGGTTAAGATGGATCAAGGGGCTTCCGTGTAGGGATCAGCCCTTCCCTGGCATCCATGCCTCTGACAACATGCTTTTGTGTGACAGTGATGAATGTAGACTTCAGAAGAAGTTAAGGGATTTTGCTTAATTTCTGGAAGAATCCAACAGAGAGGATGTTACCGGGAGAGAGGAGCAGTCTGGCCCTCCTCATGTTACCAGGGCTGTTGACTTTCCAGTAGCAGATGTCTCACAAAGGCAACTTGTCTCTCTCTCCTTGCATTACAGATCGTCCCCGCAGTCCCGCAGCGTTAACAAGCACAACTGTGCTCGCCCGAGCTCTGGAAGCCTGGCCTTCGTGGGCACAAGCCTGGCTCCCTAGGTCCCTGCAGCAGGCCAGTTGAGAGCCGGGTGAGGTCCCCGGCCTACCTGGCTCCTCACAACCTGGGCTGCTCCCTGCAGGCACCTGGTGAGGTGGGAGCTGGGGAGCTCCCTGCCCTGCTGGGTTCTCAAGACAAGGCTGCCTGGTGCTGGGTGTGGGCCCACCCACTCCCCTGACCTGATCTGTCAGCCCACATGCTTTTATGGACACCTCCTAGCTAGCCGGGTTGTGCTAGGAGCAGGAGATGGAGAAGCGATGTAGTCCAGCATGGTTGGACCATCTTGGAGCTCAAAACCCTTGTGGGGCTGGCGGGCCAGAATGACTGCCGGGAACAACTGAATACCCGTCAGCGAGAGTAGCAGAGGACGGGACTGGGGGTGGTCTTGCAGGGTCTGTCAGTCAGAAGGTGCAAGCCAGGTGAAAAGGGGGCAGAGTCCAGGTGGGGAAGCGCTGGGCTCCTGCACAGAAGTCACGCTGAGGGGCTGAGGGATGGGGCACAGCACACAGGGGTGAGGGCTCAGAGCAGCTGCGTTGTCACAAGACAGACCTTCCAGAGAGTCTGGTTTTATTCTGAATGGAGGCTCTTAGGCAGGGGACTGGCATGACTTGGTCCCCCTGGATGGCAGGTAAAGAACGGAGTGTCTGGGGATGAGTCTGAGTTGGGGACCATTGTGGTCACTGGAGAGATGAAGACAGTGGAGAGAAAAGAAGAGTCAAGAGGTATTTCAGAGCTGAGCAGGGGGTGGGCTTGGGGTGAGTCAGAGGTGGGGGCAGAGGGAGAGACAGGGATGCTCGGGGAGAGGCTGGGTAAGAGCAAGGCTGGTCTGGGATGGCAGGAGAAGGGACAGAACTTGCGAGGGAGCCGTGCTTTACTTGAGTTCCCTGCATATGGCTGGTGTATGAAGCCCGGAAGTGAGATGGGGTCCCCCAGAGACAGTGTGGGCAGCGCAGGGAAGGAAAGAGGAGTTCGAGATCGCCACTGGTTTCACGGGTCTTTACCACCTGTGGAAAGGGAAGTTGCACTCTGGACAGGCTGACTGTGGACAGTCTCAGCGAGTAGATGCCCGTCACTCTCCAGTCTTTTGGGGTCTATAGCTCTGCCTGGAGCAGACCCTACGGCCCTAGGAGCTGCTTGCTGCCTCCTGATGTCAGGCGGGCTACCTTGACTTTACCTTCTCATCTGCATTCACAAACTCAGATGAATGAGGTCCCCACAGCTGGGAAACCGGATCCCTGGGGGAGGCCAGGTCTGGGACCAGCCCAGAGGGCAGGCGCAGCACACAGGGTCAGAACCAAAAGGGTGAACATGCATCGTATCTGCTCTTCTGACAGAACCTTCTGTACTCTGACACCTGCCCACACAGCTTCCAGGAGGTCACCTGGAAAGCGGTCCTGGGAGAGCAGCAGGTTCAGACCCTTCCTAGGACTCGCTCTCCCTCCCATGTGTAGATGCGGTTAGCCTTTGCAGCCTTCAGGGCAACTGAGCCCTTCAACACCCGCGGGGTCACCCCATCCCCTCTTTACAGAGGAGGACACCGGCTCAGGAGGGTTCAGGGCTCTCTATACATCTTGGAGCCAGAAGGGGTGCAGGGCGCCCCGCGCTCCCCTGTACCGACTGCAGGAGCCGAGGCTCATCCCCAGCCAGGCCACTTCCTGGTGCCCGGGGCCAAGGCGGGAGTAGGAAGGGCCTCTCCCGCCTGTAGGAGTGCGCGTCGCACCTGCCACCCTCGGCTCGCGCCCGCGTCCGGGCAGTGGGGGCCCGGCCAGGGCCTCCCCGGCAGGGGCACCGGCCTGGGCGAACGGACGTGCAGGCCGGCGGGGGGCTTCCCGGTGGGGGCGGGCGCCGGGCTGCGCTCCCCGCGCCGGACACCAGGCGTCGCCCCCGCTCCTCGCTGCGCCGGCCCCCGCCCCCGCCGCGGAGCACGAGCCGGAGCCCGAGCGGGAGCCCGAGCCGGAGCCCGAGCCGGAGCGGAGGCGGCGGCGGGACCCGGCCGGACAAATTTCCTGCTCGGCTGCGGGCGGCAGGAGGCGGCGCCAGCGGCGCCCGGACCCCGCGGCCTCCGCGCGTCCCCACCACCGTCCTTCGCGCCGGCGGGGACCGAGGGGCGCCCCGGAGGGCGGCGGGCGGGCGCCCGGGAGATGCGGAGCCGCCGCGGCGGCGCGATCGGCGCGACCGGACCGGCCCCCCCGAGGTGAGCGCGCGCGGGGTGCGGGCGGGGGCCGTGCGCCCCTCGGGTGGCCGTGCGCCCCGGGCGGCCGGAACAGGCCGTGGACGCCGCCTCGGCCGCCGCGGCGGGAGGGAGGGAGGGGCCGCGCCGGGTGCGGGCTCCCGGAGCCGGGTCCCTGGCGGCCCCGCGGCGCGCCGGGTGCCGGAGGCTGGGGACCGCGCGACCCTGGCCTCGGCGCCCGGGACCCGCCGCCGGACTTGGCCGCCGCCTCGGCAGCTCCCGAGCTCCCCCTCGGGAAACGGCACACAGAGAGCGTGTCTGCGGGTGGCGACGGGCCAGGGGTTGGTGACAGGGACGTAGGTGGAAGCGGGCGAGAGCGCGAGGGGGTCCCGCAGGGTGTGCTGGAGGGCGACACGGTGCAGAGGTGGAGACGGGAGCCTTCTGAGAAAGTGACTCGGAGTTGCGCCAGTCTGGGAGGGGCGGGGGCCGCAGTTCCGATGCTGCCCCGAGGGTCCCGCGCCCTTGCCTCGCAGGGAGGGGAGCGTGGAGTCCGGGAGGGGTCTCCGACATGCTGCCGGGAGGAGCCCCCGGTGGCGAGCGCGCCGCCTAGCCCAGACAGGAGCGCCAGGATCTGCAGTGTCAGTGGTGTGGTTGACCTGTCAGAGCTCCTGGACCAGAGGTCAGCCCGGTGCCACGCCTGCCGGCTCCTGGGGACCAAATGGGAAAGGCTGGAAGACCCATCCGGTAGAGAGGCAGAGCCAAACCCTGCCAGACGCTCCTGGACCTAACCTAAATTCCTTCCTGGTGGGCAAACCTTTCTAGAAAGGTTCACGTTCCGATTGCAGAATTGTACCGATCTGTCTGGAGTCAGGACCACTCTCCATCTGAGTTTCAATGCGGGAAACTCAAGCAAAGAACGAGGCTCTGTGCTTGTGTTTAGAGCGAGTTGAATGGTGGCCCGCCAAGGCTGGTGGCGTGTTTTAGAAATCAGCGGGTCTGTGTTCGGTCAGCTCTTGATCCCAGGTGCCCCTTGACCCGGAGTGCCTGGAGGTCTTTGTGTCCCCACAATGGGTGGAATTCTGTGTCTGTGAAGTAAAGACTCCTTCCCGTTTCAACGGTGAACAGAGGGAGATGTGTGCGGGGTGTCTCCCAAACCCATGCACTAAGCCAAAGGAGGGGATGCCACGGGCATGACATGATGGGGGGCACAGGATGGCTAAGGCTGGTTCCTGACGGCCATGGTCATCAGCCTGATATGGGACAGAGATTTGTGTGCAAATAGCGCTGGGGTGTGTGCTTTCTGAGCCCAGGCTCTGGGCCTTCAGGGAGGAAAAGGCTGCTGCTGACATAGGAACAGGCACGAGAGATGGGACCACGCTGTCAGAGGACACCTGGTCCTTCCCAGACATGGCTCTTTCCCTCTTTTCGAGGGAAAAAACAAAAACAAAAAGACCTAGACTCCCAGTATGTGGACATGAGCTGGGGGCTGCAGTGGTGCCTGGAGAAGGCCAGGTCACTGCGTGAATCCATGATTTTGATTTGAAAACATACCAAAGCCCATCACATCAACCTCCTGCACCAAATCAGTTGGGAGATGGGGATGAGGGAATGACTGTCACCGTGACCCTTCTGGGACCCCTGGGAGGTCCAGAGTGAGCATGGGGCACTGTAGCCTCATTCCCATGCTGTGCACAGAGGCCACTTCTCATACGTGTGTGCAAATCAATAACCCCTGATCAGGGCTGCAGCAGCGGTGGGAGGGGATGTGGGGGCCGGAGGTGCGTGAGGGGCACAGGGAAGGCGGATGCCCTGGAAACCCACAGCAGTTGCTGGGTGGTTAGTAATGAAGCTGGAGTGAGTTTCCATTAGTCAAAACCTATGGTTCCTTCACACTACGCCCTACTGATCCTCTTGGCGCTGTCTCTACGACTGTCATCCTTGTCCAAGGTACCTCCTTTTATCAAAATTCCCTCCTTGCAGGTCAGAGGTGAGTTTCCAGTCTAGACCACTCCTCGGTAATTCCCAGACCCAGCTGCCCCCTTGACCCTTCTTCTGGAATATCCCCTGCCCCAACTCAACAGCTCCCAAAGTCAAACCCCAACCCCCACCAGCCCAACATGTTCCCACTGTTTCCTCATGTTATCCATCTGGCCACACCAGCCTCCCCAGTGCTTTGGAAAGACGGGCTGGATTGGAGTTTCCCCGAGCACCCACCAGTAGGCTCTTCATAAGGGTCATTGGGCAGATGAACAAACGGCCAAGTGGAACATTCTAGGAGTTCATCTCTGAAGTGGATGAATTTTACTGGATGTCCGCGTGGTCGGTAGGCAGACGCACACTTCTGGTGGTGCGGATCGGACTGGGTCATGGAGAGATGAGAGAGGTCCATCTAGGACTTTGTGGCCAGCTCTTCTGGTGATACTGAGCACGTGCCGAAATGACTGAGCTGGACCAGGCAGACTCCAAATGACCTCTTGGAGGCAGGTTTGGAAGCAGGGAGGGAACTCCATGGAAGCCTCCCCCCAAGAGCTACACTTGCAGAGCTTCTGCGATCAAAATAGGAACAAATGTATCCATTAGGATAAAGACGGGCCTTCTTAATATTTGATTACCGGTAAGAAAAAAACTGTCCGTTTCAAGAGCATCTCCAGTTCTCTTGGTGGGCTCTGTCCTAGTGAACCAATAGCTCGCTGCTCCCGAAGGCACTCCCCCTCCACCCCCTGCTTTCCAGATCCTCAGACGTAGGCTGCTCTGAATCTCCTTCCCCTTTTTTTCCATCTTAGAAACTCCTATTTACACCTCACAGCCCACTTCAAATGCCTCAGGCTCCTCAAAGCCTTCCAGACCCCTCCACCTAAGAAAATCTCTCTTCCCTTGAGTTCCATAGAAACTTAACTCTACCCATCCTAGAGCACGTATCAGACTCAATTTTGTGTCCGCCTGACTTCTTCAAATAGTTTCTCTCTTCCACCAGCTGGTCAATGCTCTTAGGGTAGAAGGTGTGTCTTTGAGAGTTTGGATTTGAAGTTGAGGTATGTGTTGACATGAATCCTGGCTCCGGTGTGACCTTCCCTAAGCTCTCCAAATTTGCTGCCGCAGTGTTCTCTGTAGAATGGGAGTGAGAATCTGTACTGCACGTGGCTATTCTGAGAGTGACAGGTGATCCGTATAAAGTATAAGGCAGATGACTGACCCTCGGGAAATCGTGTCAGGCTAAAACCCTAAAGTTGTGCATTGCATGCATTAGGAACCGATTTGAACAAATAAATTAACCAAGTCAGAACTCATATTAATAGATAGGTTTTGCATGTCATCCAAAGCTTTAGGTCAAATCAATAAGGTGTGACGTGCTAGCTAACTTTATTTTTTACATGATAATTTGAATAATTATGTAAATTTCATGCAATGAAGGGTTTTAATCTCATAATGCCACCACTTACCTGCACTTCAAGACCAAGTCTGTCCTTTAACACGCACCATCGACTCTTCCGTGTTAGAATGGTTTATGGGGCCAGAATGCACTTTTTTATGCACATTATGACCCTGTGCTTGTAGACTAAATGAAACCAGTCTGTGGAAAAGACAGCACAAAAGGGAGCTAAACCAGAGGCCAGCAGCAGGGTGGGCTAGCACCCGGGTGTAGACCCAGGCTCCGAAGAACAACTTCAAGAAGGGAGCGTTCAGCCGCAGGAGCTGAGGACCACCCCCGACACATTCCCCGGCTGTGGAACACCTGGTGGTGGGAAGTGCGGCCCTCGGCCACCTCCGAGCCCCTCGAGGCTCCCGCGGCTCCCGCGCACTGACCAACCTCACCCTCGTCGTGGCTGCTGCACGCGTCTGTGCTGACGCGGAGGGGCTCAGTCCGTGGCTGGGGTCTCCTCCCGAGCCCAGCTCATCCCTTCACCACAGTGCTCTCCGCTCTGGGTCCCCGAGCTACCGAAAGGAACGTGTGGCTCGTGGGAACATTGCGCATGCTTACTTTTCGAATACTGACTGACCCTACAGCAACCCAAACTTTATTCTGGAGGGGGAGCTTCACATTCGTTTGTCACCTGTATTTTTCCCCAGAGCAGAGTGCTGGATGATATTCTAGCAGGTGAGGGTTTTGGACCAGCTTCCTCTGAGCTAATAGGGGTTTCGCTGAATGTTACTAATCCTTGAGCAGACACAGGTGCAGCGTGATGGGGGTTTCTGCCAGATGGAGGCCGGGTGATCCCTAGTTTGGGGATTACCAAGCCAACTTCCTTTTCTCCTCTTGGTCTGGCTGCTGTTCCCCAAATGTCATTTGTCAAGGTCCGCCCCATCCAGGTGTTTTACTAGGGGAGTTTTGATGTGGTTCACAGCCTCTTTGAACTTGAACAGCACCCGGCTCAAAGCCAGAAATGTGGGCATTATGCCTTTCTTTCAACTTTCAACTCCACAAATACTTCAAAAGGGCTGATGACGCTTATGAAATAGAAAAAAGTTAACACTGTGTTTCAGGCAAACAACTTTTCTATTTTTCCCCATGAAATGGGAAGCAAATAAATATTTTAAAAAGAATGCCTATTTTAAAAGATCTTTCCAATACAAATCAAGACTTTCTGGGGCGCCTGGGTGGCTCAGTGGGTTAAAGCCTCTGCCTCTGGCTCAGGTCATGATCCCAGGGTCCTGGGATCGAGCCCCACATTGGGCTCTCTGCTCCGTGGGGAGCCTGCTTCCTCCTCTCTCTCTCTGCCTGCCTCTCTGCCTACTTGTGATCTCTGTCAAATAAATAAATAAAATCTTTAAAAAAAAATTAAAAAATAAAAAAACAAATCAAGACTTTCTGATTCATATGGCCCATGAGTGTATATTGTATGAGATAATCAAAAGGATGAAGAAAAGTCTTCTTTTGCCCGGAAACAAATATGAACTCCATCAGGAGGTGAGGAAAAGTTTGCGGGGGGCGGGGCAGGGGGAGATCCTTGATTATGTGCTAAAAGCCTGATGTGTTTCTTTGGACAGGCATTTTGATGGCAATGGTTCTTGGGTGGAGAATGAAGACTTGATAGGAAAACTTGTCGGCTAGACCCCAGACTGGGCTTCTGACCAGTAGGTCAGAGTTCGATCCAGCAGGTGGCTCATGCTGGAGTGGGAGCTCAGTGTTCAGACGTGCTCCCAAGGCTGTGTGGTCCTCTCTGGCGCGGGGGGCGGGGGGGGGGGGGTTCTGTGTGATGCCTGGGACACCCCGGCATCCAGCCCTTGGATGTGACGTGTGGACAGTGGCGGATGGAAGAGACAGACTGGGAGCCGTGCCGAGGGCACTGGAGGATGCTTGCAGAGGGCTGTCCCCCTGAGGATTTTACTTTGTCTGAGCACCCGCAACACATGTAGCTAGTGGGATTTTGCTTGTCAGTACCAGGTTCTCGATCCCAGGCTCGGAGCGCAGAGCATCAGGATGGAGGCTGGGGTCCAACTGAGACTTGTGGCACGGAGGCTTTGGACAAGTGGCTGACCCTTTCTCAGCGAGATTTCTAATCTCTCTAACGGGAGCAGTGACACTTCCCAGACAGGGTTTTCGTGTCGCCGGATCGAGGTCATGTGTAGGGAGCCCAGCCTACAGCTCGCCGGTGAGCCCATGGCCAGTGGCCGTATCCCGAGGACGGCCGGGCTGCGGTCAGGGCCGGGCTGCGGTCAGGGCCGGGCAGCATCGGGGCTCCTAGTCCTCCTTTGCCGCGCTTGCTTTGTCCTCGGGGCGAGTCACTTAATCCCCGTTCTATAAACGCAGACATAATTTTTGGTTATTAATGTCCGTAGATCTATTTGGACATTTCCAGCTGAACATTAGTCACAGATTTTTGTACCAGGGAGCAAATTAGTTCCATTTTTCTCCTCACTCAAGATTTTAGAATGTCCGATCACGTGGCCGCTTGATTACAATGTATTATTCAAAGTGACCTTTGTACGAAGCCTTTTTATTTTGTTTCTCACTCCAAAAAGACTTCGGATTTTTCAGGCTGTTTCTCCGTAGTAGGACTTCCGTGGGCCTGTTCCCTGGCTTTCGGCAGTCTTGGCCCGGACTCCTTTGCCAACACACTCGAGTGCCCGTGGAAGGTGGGGGCGTAGCCCCTGGCGCAGAGCCTGGGGAAGCAGGAGCTCCTGTTCTGGCAGGTTCCTCGTTAAACTGCGGCCACTCTGGTCTTCCTTTCTTCTCCAGTTCAAAAGGCCAGCCTCAAAGGTAGACACCCACTTGCCTGATTTGATGTCATGGCCCTGAGGCCAACCCCCACCTCACCACCCCCCTCCCTGTCTGCTTGTCTGGATTCTTGTCATGGGATAAAGCTTTTATTCTGTTGTGTAAAATATGGCATAGGTGGAAGTCCCGCGATGGGAAAGGCTGTGACTCCGGAGTGGGCTCATGTCGGAGGTCTGGTGCTCGCTCACTTCCCGTTCCGGGGCTCAGGGCGAAGGGCTGAAGGAGACAGACGAGGAGAAGGCAGTGAAAGGCAGGGCTCTTTTGGAGGTGGAATCGGAGGGGTCTTGGGCGGTCCCATGTTTTCTCCTGGAGATGAAGTAGAACCTTGTAGATGCTTCCTACAGAATTCTCTGCTCATTTTCTAGATTCCAGAAACAGGTGCTAGTGAATTAAGCTGAGAGCTCCGTATTCCGCAGAACCGTTCCCACAGATGTCCGTATTTCTTCCCAGAGCTTTCCCGTCTAGAGTGCGCTTCTCCACTGTAGTACATACAGAAGAGAAAGTAAGAGAGGAGAGAGAGACAGCAACAGAGACAAAGAGAGACACACAGAGAGACACAGAGGAAGAGAGAAAGACAGATTCAGCAGGAGAGACACAGGCTCTCAGATACCGAGGTTTCTTCTTTTGCTATTTGTCATCTGCAGCTACCTCCAAATTCAACCCAGAGTGGGAGCTGGCGAGCCTAGACTTGTGTGGTCAAGAGTTAACAGGCCAGGGCAGTTTCAGAGGGCGAAGGGGTGCCATGCTTGGTGCATCAGCTCACAGAGCTAATAATCGGAGCCAAACACGGAGTCTCTGAAGCCGAAGCTTGCCCATAGTAACAGGACAAAATTAGTATAAATGGACAAAAGCCAGAAAATTTGGGTCTCTTTATTACATTCAGGGATTTACAGGAACTCTATCTGGGCTAACAAAATGTTGCCTTAGGGCACCTGCTTTAATGACTAGAAACCATGCAAATGCTCTTCCGAAGAGATCAGTTTTCCAGCTTCTTAAACAGGTAAAGATTCCACCCCCCCCCCCCCCGCCCCCGCCCCATGCAATCTTGTCTGCCCCACGACATTTGCTAATCAAACAGCAACTGGCCTTTGCTGCCACATTAATTCAAGTCATCCTCAACCCTGCCTTGTTACTAGTAAAAGTATTCCTTATAATTAGTGCTATTTTTTTTTTTTTCCCAGGATGTGGTTTTTCTGGCTCTGGGAATAGCTTTGGTTTCATAAACAGCTGAATGTTTAAGTACTCAACGTAAAAATCCTTTGAAACAGGAACCCAACCCTGTCCTTAATTTCAGAGTGAGGCTGACTCAGCGGTCCATCTCCCTAAGCTGGTGGCAGCAGTTACAAAGCCCATAAGTAATTCAATAAATTACTTTTTGCTAATGTTGCGAACATCAGCTAAAGTTCAGCCTTCCATTGGAGATGTTATCTGTCTGCCCATTTAGATTCCGTTGAGCAAAGGCCTGATGTTGGCCCAATGTCACATAAGAATGCAAGAGCCAGACATTTAATGATTTTGTACTGCTTCGTGCCAAGCAAGGCCCGCTCTGGGCGAGCCAACAATATTCTTTCAAAGGATATTTCTTGGTTTTCACCGAATGTGTGTAGTATTTACAAGAGCCTGTAAGGTCACTTAGAAGGGACAGTTAGAGAGGTTAAACGTGTGATGAGTACCTACAGTGTACGTGCTCTGTGTTTAGTAGTGAAGTTGTAAAACCAAATCACAATGCCTACCCTATGGTTGTTCCCACGGACACGGGAGGCTTGCAAGAACTCATCACCTCCATGGTGTGTTAAATGCAATGCTGCTTGCAGAGGTGGGCATGCAGAGGGGATCCAGAGGGGGTTCACCAGGTAGAACAGGCTTGGTTTCCAAGGATATTTTCTTGGCTGCCAACAGGGCTAGAACATTCAAGACAGAAGGGCTCCTAGGCACTTGTCCAGAAGTGAGGAGTGACATGTACTGTCTGGGGAGCAGCAGGTGTCTGGGGGCACATCTGGAGCCTAGGGACGGAGGGGATGAGAGAAGAGGACTGGGAAAGTCTGTGACTTTCCAAACCCTCTTCGGCCATTGAGGAAGGTGGGTCTGCTTGATGCAGTAGTAGTTCTAACCTGTTGGACATCATGGCCGCCATGGAGACTCTGAGGAAGACTGCAGATTCATTCTGTAGGAGAAGGCATGTGTGTACACAGGCTTTCTGGTTTGCTTTGGTTTGGTTTGGTTTTTATAGTGTTGAGAAAGTCTTGCCTGACCAAAGCCCACCAGGTTTCAGCTAAGGAAGACTGCATACATCTGGACCAGACCCAGATTTAAGAGATGGTGGCCTCAGATTTGGGGCTGAGTTTGAGGTGCCTTAGGGGAGGCAGATACACTTCTCGAATACAGGCAGTTGACTCTACTAGGGACTCTTCACATTGGCAGGGATGATGTCCGGGCTTCACTGTGTTAACCGTTGTAGTTTTTCTTACTAAAACTTTGGTTACCGTGTACATTTGTGGGTACTGGACGGCGTTCCCAACACGGTAACATGGAAGAAGTCATTTAATTATGGCGGTTGTCATCGGAAGGGCCAGGAAGTGCGGTGAGAGTCAGCTCCATGGGTGGGCCACATTGGCCTCTGCAGGTCCAAACTCATTTCTAGTCATGGCCGAATATCCTTGCTCGTAAGTAACCGAAAATATCTCTTCTGTACCAGCCTTTCAGTTCCTCCAAACCCAAAGCCGGTTCTCCCTTTTCACCTTACATGGCATCTCTGAGGTTTGGTGGACAATTGGACATCCCTGTATAGAGTCTATGTGTGTCACCAGCTGTGACGAGGAGCCTGAGACCTGTCCAGGGTCACATTCTCTGGTGCAGGTGCCACGGTCCCGACGCCGACGCGCCTCCTTTCCCATTCTCACTGCCTTGGTGGACCGACCCTTCATCCTCCCTCCTGTGTCCGACACACTGTGTGTGGTGGGTGCGGGGGGGTGGGGTGGGGGTTGGTTCTCAGGACGTGGAGGCCCTGCTTCTGCTTCCAGGAGATGAAAGCCCATCTTAGCTGTCTGTCTGGGTGGAAGGGCCTCTAACCTGGAGCAGGACCCAAAGGCTCACTGGTTCACTGCTGTGCATCCATCTCTGTGGTTTCTGCCTGGCAAAGTGCTTCCAAGGGGTATCTTAGGAGGCCGTTGCGTGTGTGTGTCTGGCATGCTTTGGTTCAGCCAGTGATTTATTATTTGTGGCATGGAAAGGCACATCCTGAGTGGATGGCCAGTGGCCATGGGAATCGATGACGTCGATTCTGGTGATTCTCCTTTGTAATGGAATCCATTGTTGCATGCGCAGCAGGGATCTATAAACATTTTGAAGAGGTGATGCTTTCCTTCGTGGCTTGGCATCTGGCAGGTGGCGTAGCCTGAGACCCAGCTGGGGCCGAGGCTGGGGTGCAGGTCTCAGGAGCAGACGGTGTGAATGCCACATGGCCGGCGGCCGGGCTCCCCCACCCCCACCCTGCTTCTGTCTGTGCAGTTACGGCACTGGGCAGACAGCATGAGCATCCCTGACCCCTTTGCTGGGACCTAACATCGTTTTAAAAATTCAGACCTGAGAACCACCAAGTCTGGAGACACAAAGCCCAGAGTGGAGCCGGCAGCACCCCCCTTTTCCATGTCTGATATTCAGTGAGAAGGGTGGGGAGTGGTCATGGCCGTACATAAAGCAGCAGATGTGACAATACTAGTAGCTGCTATTTTAGCACTTGCTCTGGACGGTCCTATTCTGAGTCTTTTCGTACGTGAACTTGCTGCGCACACTGCACCATGCAAGGCCAGAGGAGCACTAGGCTTGCTTTGGAAAAGAGGAAATGCAGACCCAGAGGGGGTGGGGCAGGGTGGGGACTAAGTCCACGGAGGCATCCAGTGGTCCCCAAGGTAGAGGAAGGGTGTGGGGGTCACTGGAGCCTGCAGGGAGGTGGACCCCAGCTTTGCTCAGGGAGCACAGTGATGGGGGGACACCCAGCCTGCCTGGGAAAGGTCTTCACCTGAGGAGGGCCCAGGCCCCATCCTGGGGCTGGGGGAGGCCATGGAGAGCTCTGAGGAGGGAGGGGCTGTCACGTAGAATGGATGGGGATGGGCTGGGAGTGAAGAGCGGGGCCACGACAGGCTCTCTGGGGCTCTCCTCCGCTGGGAGGTCCCAGTGTGTGTGTGCAGTGACGTTGGGGAGTTGCGTGTCTTCCAAAGCATCCCTTGGGAATCCCAACACCAGGGAGAACAGTGGGGCTTTCACAGGGGCCCAGGAATGAGGTCAGGACTTTCTGCCACGGCGGTGGGCAGGAGGGAGGCATGGATGCCTCGCAGGACTGACCGACACGCTGGATGGTGCCAACCGTTCTCGGGACCCAAGTGGGGCCATCAGGAAGGGACCAGCTGAGGGTCTCAATCGAAAGAGGCTTCCGTCCTGGCAAGTCTCCTGATGCTCTTTGCTCTCCCATAACCTTCCTCTGGCCCCTTCTGTCCCGGCAGAAAGCTGCGACGGATTACATGCCATGTGATGTTAGTGACTTCACCAGGGCCTGTTCAAAGGGTTGCTTTCATTTTAATATAAAGATTTTATTGATTGATTGATTTGAGAGAGAGAGAGCGCGCGTGCATGTGCAAGTTGTGGGGGTGGGGCAAGGGGGAGAAGCAGACCCCCCCTTCCCCAGTGAGCAGGGCGTCAGAGCTCCATCCTAGGACCCCAGGATCATGACCTGAGCCAAAGGCAGATGCTAAACTGACTGAGTCCCCCCCCCCCCCCCAGGCGACCCCGAAAGGTGGCTTTTAGATGGAGGACAGCTTGCGGCAGACGAGGCCTGAACCAAAGAAGCAGAGAGCTGAGGCGGGGGTTCTGCGCCGGTTGCTCCCGGCGGGCTCCGAGCCTCAGGGGCGGCCAGCGTCGTCACCGTCGTGACACCATCCATGCGTTCCGTCGCTCAGCAGATCCAGTGGGAGACCTGCCGGGTGTGGGAAACAAAATCCCCAAGACCCGCTCGGCCTCCTTCCCCTGGGGCCTGGCCTTCGTGTCTGTCCAAGCATCTGCCCCTGGGATTCCCCCGGAAGGCTGGTCGTGGAGATGGTGTGTGGCGAGTGGGCCCGGGGCACTCATCGTGGGCGGCCCTGAGGCCCTTGGGTCATGGGGGGGAGCCAAGAATGGCTTTGGTGCTGGGACCCCGTCCCTGTCCCCTGCTGTGCAGACCCTGACCAGTGTGTGCTCCCTGGGGGCCCTCTTGCCACTGAGGTGTTCACGACCAAGTGGCCGCCCTTGGAGCCAGCCCCACAGATGAAACCTGAGTGCGGGGCCCTCTGACCAGCCTTTCTCTTAAAGCCCGCCATCGTCGGTCTCGCGGTCAGCGCGCTCCTGTGACTCTGCTCCTGACCTTAGCGTACAAGGAAGACCGAGGCCAACGTGGAAGGGGGCGGCAGCATCACAGAGACGGGGTGGCCTGGGGCCGTGGTCGGGGCCTGGCCCCTCCCTAGCTCCCCTTCCTTCTTCCCGTTCCCCCCTGCCCCCGTCTGGTTTTCCCCATTCACAGCCTCACGTCTAGGGCGTCTTCTTCCAGAACCCCAGAGCCTGCCGGGCTCCCGCTCCTGCAGACGGGACACTAGAATTGATGGGGTGATTGCAGTGGCTCCGGCCATGGCCGTGGCTCCCGTGGCTCCGGCCGTGGCTCTGCCAGTGGCTCGGCCACCTTGGGCCTCTGGCAGCTTTCGAGAGCGGGTCGCTCACCCATCAGAGCCGCCGGCGTGCCATTCTTTGGAAATGAGTTATAGGAAAGCTAGTCCGAGAATTAGCCAGTGTTTTCTCCCTGCTGTTGCCCAGTCTCAAGGAGATAACCCAGTTGCCTCATCGCGTGACGAGTCCAGGGGACGGGGAGTCCGCGTCCCCCACCCCTCGTGCCCGGGGCCAGTGCTGCAGGTCTGTGAGGAATAGCACAATGGGATGATTTGCCCTTTTGTTTCTGATTGAAAATCATTTTGAATCCTTTTGAAGGGCTCTGTAGAGAGTTTCTGTTTGAGAAAAGTTCTCCCAGGACCCCACCAACTCTAGGGGAATGACAGTCTTTCTTCCAGGTCATGTCCAATCACATGCATTTTATTCCTGGGTATCTCCTTTTTAAATTTTTTTTTTATTGATCCATTTTCTTTATTTTATCGATTATTGATGGTTTGCGTATAATACCCAGTGCTCCAAGCGATCTGTGCCATCCTTAATACCCATCACCGGGCTCACGCATCCCCCCACGCCCCTCCCCTCTGAAACCCTCAGTGTGTTTCCCCGGAGTCCACGGTCTCACGTGGTTCGTCTCCCCTGATCTCTGGCAGGAGCTGGATGGGTCTGGGCGGGGGGGGACTGACCCTCCGGCAGTTCTGCCTACTTCCAGGCGCTCCTTCCCCCCGCCTGATTTCTGGTGGGTGGACGCCGAGGGCCTTGAGGTTGCAGAGCAGGTCCCCGGAACTCTGTGTGAACACTGCCTTGTCTGGCCGCAGGGGGTGAGTTCCCCGCGGGAGGGCTTCAGTGCATTTTGGGGGGAAGTTTAAACACTTCATCGAGATGCCTGAAAATCACATTAAGCACCGTGCACCAGGCAGAAAAGTCTCTGGGAACCTGGGTGTCGGAACAAATGTGAGAACGAACTGTGAAGGGTTTTTATTGAGGAAGAGTTGGTGCCTTCAATGGGGATGAATTCTGGGGGCACGGACAGGGCTTCTCTTGTCAGAAAGGCCAAGGGAAGGTGGGCCACATAGTTTTAAGATACAAGGTCACATAGCCGGGGGACAGGTCAGCCGGACTTCGCCATCGGCCCGCAGTCCTTATGTTTCCCTCTGCGCACCTCCCCTGGCCGTACTCACGGCGCTTAATAACCCAAGCCACGAGAACTGCGGGCTTAGCCAGGGCAGCCTGGGCGAGTGTTCATAGGGTCCCACTGGGTAACAGACCATGGAAGACAAGGCACAATCCTCTTAACTTGGTGCTTTCATTGTTCCTAAAAAACTCTTGGTTAATAGATACCTTTTAAATCGAGAAGTTAGGGGTCATTGTTGCAACCGTAGCCGAGCTTGCTACAGAGGAGCTGTTGTGAAGAATCAACAGCCAGAAAACCCCACCTGACAGCACCGTCTCCGTGTTCCACAGAGGCTTCAGAGGGGTCCCTGGGATTTGGGGAAATGCACATTCCCAGGCGTGGAGGAGGCTGTTCCTCTGAACGTGGCTAATGAGGTTTTCCAGCCTCTAGAATGGAGCTGGCCGTCTTGTCCCAACCCACCCGTCAAAGCCTTCACACCTGAGGGCCCACTTCCGTGACCGGCAAGCTGAGGTTGGCTGTGGGCAGAGGACTGCGTTTCTGCCCCTGCCTCCCGCGGATCCACCCATAGAACTGTCTGAGCCTCCTCGTGACCCGGCCACCGGCTTCCCCCAGAGAGAGACATCCCAGGGGAAGCCAGGCAGAAGCCAGGACATCTTTTAGGACCTCATGTCAGGAGTCCTGGTGTCTTTCCTGCAGTGTTCTACTGGTCACGCAGGTAGGTCGTGTTCACGCAGGGAAGAATGAGTGGCCCTTCCCAGAGAGCACATGGTGGTAAGGAGCCCTCTGTAAGGGTCTGTGAGTTGTGGCTTTTAGCTGGACAGCACCAAATCTGACTCCTGTTAACTTGATGAGAGTAGGAACTGGACAGAAGGTGACTGGGCAGTTCAGCATCAACCGGAAGTCTGGAGAACACGGCTCAGGAAAGGGATAGGAACCGGGGAGGCTCTGGACCAGAATTAAGGCGCGGCCACCGGAAGCTTTCGGTAAGGATGTGGCCTGTGGTCTGTGGCACTGATGCTGCTGGGCATGGCCGGCGGCAGACTCTCGGGGCTGTGGCTTCCGTGAACGCTTCTGAAACATCCTTGGATCTGTGACTCACCCTGAAGAGCCAAAGCCTTGGGTAGGACTGATGGTCAGACCCCCTCGCACGTCCCTGCCACAGTCTGGCTCCAGGTACGTGGAGGGTGGGGCCGGCAGGTGGGATCCTGCCCCCGCAGGTGTAAGGGACGCCAGGAAGTCAGAAGAGAGTGTAGACAGTGAGGGCAGCCCCCAAACGGCGGACATTCACTCTGCCTGCTTTGTACTGAGCTCAAGGGTTATTTTTCATATCAAAACCGTTTGCAGTATTACGACATTAATATATTCTTGAAAAGTTACATTGATTTGATTTGTGGCTTACAGACACTGGCTAAGCTTAATACCTTTTAGAAGTCTGCAGATAATCCTTTTGTAAAGCAGTTAATCCTTTTAGAGAGCAAATAATCACTTCTTAACCCTTTTATTTTTGAAGATCAAGACTCTATATATTGGGTTTTCTCAAGGCAGAGTAGCCAACACTTAAGCTTCCTCTTCTGCTCGCATTGAGGAAGTGTTTCAAGTTTCTAGATAACTGCTTGCGATCTCGCATGCTGTGTGAAACACACACACATACACACACACACACACACGGAGGGTTTTTTGTTTTTGTTTTTTCCCTTCTCCACTGTAATTGATTCTTATCTGGAAGGAAGTACAGGCTATTACAATTTTCGAAGAGCTTCTATTTATTTTATCTTACCTGCAAGGCTGTTTAAAGAGCCAATTTAAGAAGTAAGACCTCGGAGCATTTGCATGGGTAAAGATGAAGTCATTGTTATACCTGGGAAGTCACATTTGGAAACACCACCTTGCCCATTTTTTTTCCTTCTGTAAGAGGCTTTCACATTACAACAGAAATATTTTTTCCATTTTCCATTTTTCCATTTCCTCGAGCTGCTTCCTGGAAAACAGAGAGGGACCCCCAGGTGACAGCGGGGCAGGAGCCTGGATGGGGTGGGCGTGGCAAACCAGGCTGGAACTAGACGCTCCGATCCAAGCAGGTGACAGGTTCTGCAAGTCCGGAATGGTCCTGATGGCCCTGGGAGCACAGAGAACCAGCAGATGAGGAACTAGAAGCAGGCAGGGAGACCAGTGGGGCAGCTGCTCTCAAAATGTAATAAAGACATGAGAGAGAGTGTCTGATAATGGCCGCCATTCAGGTGCCTCCGTGGGTCAGGTGCATTCAGAGTTCTTGTCGCTTTTTGCCCAGTAACAGGCAGGTGGAGTGGACTGGCCTCCCCTCTGGTAGGTTCTCACACATGAGACTAATTCGACTCCTTTTTTCTCCAGCCTTAGAACCTACAGGGGTTAGTGGTTGACAGAAATGAAGTGCTGGCTTCTATTTTCAGGGGCTGTGTTACTAAAGTACACGGACCTTTAGCTGCTAGAATCATACTCATTGTGGTGAGATGTCCCCCTATGAGAGGGTGCAGGAGGAGACTGTGGGTTCACTCAGTGGGACTGAGTTGTCTTCAGTCTAAGGGTTGCATGAGTGTGAGGTATCAGCCCATTTTAAAGTTCGTAAACTGAGACTTGGATGAGGGAAATGAGTTGTTTGAGGCCAAGGAACTCGAAGGCAGCAGGACTGGGACTCCAGCCTGGGGTCGTCTGCTTGCCAAGCGGGGCATGTGGCCAGACCTGGATGCTGGGTCTCCCCGAGGAGAAACAACTTGGAGGGGATGCTGCCTGGGAGTCGGGCAACATGTGTGCGCCTCCTTCTGTCCTTCCAGACCACGCTTCTGAAATGGTCATGTCTCGGCCTAACGTATATAGTTAAAGAAAATACAAGTAACGTTTTTGAGTGAGGTGTTTTAGTCATTTGTATCAGAACACAGATGATTCTGATTCCGTGGTGGGGCATAAAGTGAATCACTTTCCTGACTTAATTTTATTATTAAAGGAGAAGGTAATTCCTATGTAGCTGGTGCATTCTAATGTACTCTGTATTATTACACTGGATCTTGGCCAAAAGGCCGAGAAGCAACATACCATGTATTATTATTGTATTACCATTATTATTCAAAGCATTATGGCTTTTTTCCCTTTAGGTGGCTTTCCCCATATTTTAGATGGTATTTAGCCATAAAACACAGAAAGCACCATCATTTTTTAGCTAAGAAAATTGATGCACTCCATGGAAACTATTAGAGAGAATATTGATTTCCTACATACGGTAATCCAGAATTGCTTTTTTTCCTCAAGATTCATATTATTGCATTAGTGGTAACCTTCAGATTTATGAGTAAAACAGAACTTCAGTGAAGATTTATTTGGGAGATTTGCTGGCTTTCACTTATTTTCAACCTGTTACAAAAGCACCTGTACAAAGTTTAAACTTCCCTTAACCGAATGAAGAAACCGCGTGTTGGCTCTTGTTTTGTGGGTCGGGGTGTCTTGCCAGCGCCGTCTTCCCGGCCTGCTCCTCTTTCGGCAAATTGCGTCTGTTACTATCGGCAGGACGCTGGGTACTTCCTTAGAGCTTGGACTTTGTGAGCAGGAAGGAAATAGTCAAAAACTTGGTGCAGATAGGGCAGCTCTTGAGCTGTTTGGAAATGCACACATTATCATTGCTTCCAATCGATTCCATCCGTCCTTCTGGCGGAGGTTTTCCCTGTGCCGATCCGTTTCCTTTTTTCATGTTTTTAATGGTCTTTCGTAGTGCACTGAGAACCATTTCTTCTGGGCGAGTGACAGATTTGCTGCGCTGGGTTAGATTAGCATGCTTGTCTGATCCCGAGTCCATCTGCACTGACTGCCTGATGAAAAGGGAAAAATAGTAAACATCCTGTCCTGGATACAGACTTGGAGGTGTGTGCTGGGAATGCGCGTCTCCCTTCGAAATAACATTTTGGAAAGCACAGTGTTTGGTAGATAAGGGCCGCACTCATCATGTCCCATCAGAGAACAATTGTAGCATTTAGTTCCATATCATCCTGCTTTCAGCCCGACTTTCATAGCTGAACAAAACACTGAGCGCTGTGGGAGAGGTCAAGGTCAGCACAAATCAGCTTTCACCCTGGGAAACGAAAATGAGCTGAATAGCCTTGCAAAGTGGCATGTTTATTAAATACAGCGATTGTTGTGAGTAGATTTATGCGTTCAATTTGTTTGCAGTTGTCAAAACCTCATTAATTGTAAGCCTGATGACATTGTTTGCTGTTTCAAATCAGTTTTAAATTACACATGTACTGCTTAATCTTGAAAGCAAAATTAAACCTTGGATTGGTATACATTTCAGGTTACAACACTAAGCCATTCTATTTGGGGGATGGAGTTTAATACTCTTTGTAGAATGAAATCAGGAGGTCCTTTGCATCCACGGTGGCTGGTGTAATTAGGTTCTGTCAACTATAAATTTTCAGGTTAATTTCTTCCACAATGTATGCTGTATAATAATAAAGCCATAAATCCCTTTATACATTTAAATTATTATATAAATCCTTAGTATTCATGCAATAAAGTTTTTAAAGCAAATTTCTTGGAAGTATGGGTTGTATGGAAAATAAGTAAAATTATGTGTTTTTAGAAGTCAGTGAAGATTGGTATTTTATTTCTCTAACAAATACGGGGATTTATCAAGTCTCTAGGCCAGTGCTAGGGACGCAAAGGTCATATGGCCACTGCCCCCAAGAACCTGCTAATGTAGCGTGACCTTTTCTAACTGTTTCCTGGGACAAGCCTGCCCTAAGGCTTTCTGCCGGGCATGGTCAGATGGGGTGAGAGCTGTGGCCTGAAGTGGGGAACCCCTGAAGGTACAGGCAACACCAGCCGTTTTGGCCTCAGGTCTCGAGTCCCCATTTGTTGGTCTGGGCTCTGGAATTCTAACCTGGGGTCTCTTGAGAGTTTGTGAATCAAATTCAGCAGGACTGTAAATTTAGATGGTGAAAAAATTTACCCCTTCCTTTCCATATAATTAGATTCTTTGCCATCTTATATCCCTTGGACCCAAGCCCAGCCCTAACCCGTGGTGACCACTGGTCTGTTCTCTATCCCTCTAATTTTGCCTTGTCAAGAATGTCATGTTCTTGCACTCACACAGTACAAAGCCTATTGAGTCTGGCTTCCTTCCCATGGTGTATGGATCTCAGAACGTTCGTGCCATGATGAGTATAGATAGTTCATCCCATTTATTTTACTGAGTAGTGTTCTGTTGTACGGAAGGACCGCCGCGTCTTTCATCTCCCCCACCCCAGCTCGAGGTCATGTGGGTAGGTTCCCGTTTGGGGCACGTAGGAGTAAAAATGTCTAGAAGTGTGCATGAAAGTTTCTGTGTGAACCTAGGTTTTCAGTTCATTTGGGTAAGTCAGTAGGATGGGTTTGCTGGATTGAGTGTCATGCGTGTTTAGTTTAGTAGGAAACTTCCAAACTGTTTTCTGTAGCCGGTGTACTCTGCTTTCCCACCAGCAGAGGCGGGAATGTTCCCATTGCTTTGCACCCTTGCCAGCATTTGATATTGTCAGTTTTTCCTTTTTTTTTTTTTTTTGGTTTGTTTTTGTTTTTCTCTTTTTTAGTTTCTGCCTTTGGTACGGGTGAGTAGTGAGGGGGGTCTCGAGGCAGCTGTAATTTGCATATCATTTGCATACCCCTAACGACTGCCCGTGTTGAACACCCTTTCCCGTGCTTGTTCCTTCAGTGCCTGTCTTTGGTCGTGTCTGTTCAAATCTTTTGCCCATTTTGAAAATTGTGTTGTTACTCCTCTGTATTTTATTTTAGGTCATTACAAGGAGTATTCTGAGAAGGAGCTTCACTAGCCGGCCCAAGGGATCCATGTCACCAAAAAGGTTAAGAGCCCTTGAAAGACACACTACCCTTAAAATATCTTCATTCTTTACATTTTTGACTTGGCCCATGTTCTTGTTCCGAGTCTGTCGCGCGCCATCTCCAGGGTAGCAGCCTGCCTGGAATAGACTATCTTCCTTCCCCATCATCTTTCTGCTGTGTACATGAAGTGGGATTTCAAAACATCATCCTCACGTGGGGGCGGGTTTCCTTACGCCCCCCCTCTTCAGTGAGCCGGGACGCATTTCTTCTGTTTTTATTTATGAAGTTCTTTGGCCCTCTTGGATTCTTTTCTCCAATGGAAAGAATCTTAATTTGCAGGAAAAATGTGAACCAATATATTCCAGGAAAATGGTTTTATTCCAGCGTTTGGATTAGGAGCTCTTCATGGAGGACCCAAGCGTGAGTCTGTGCTTGTCTCTGCAACCCCGGTCACGGACAATTTGCTGCCTGTGTTTCTGTCACAGCTCCTCAGCAGACCTCAGGTCCCAGCAAAATGCTTTGTATCTGCTTGAGATATTTTTTAAAAGTCTCTTGTGGACTCTTAAGTGGACAGTGAAAGTGTGACTTCGTCATTACTGAATCTGTGACTCAATTTCAATATCGTCCTCCATGGCTAATACGTGTAGGAACAATAAGCTTATTTAACAACAACACATTTGTTTTGTTTTGTGCTTCTTCTGTGAAGGAGCATAAGGTACAGAAATGTTGTGTTCTATTATTTTATTTTAATTTAACGAAAGGCCTGACGGAGGAGTCTCTTCTTCCCCCATCAGAAAGAAAAAAAGAAATTGAATGAGAAAATTAAATGTAGTGTGTATGTTGAGAATTCATGTTTGGCATAGATGTAAAAATATGCCGCGGTGGGGAACTCTGCCATGTGTTAATTATTGCTTTAGAAGGAGCACTCGTGATCAATTGACACTCTGAATTTTATATCTGGCACACATTCAGCCTATGCAAACGCATGTTAAGTGCTTACGATTTGGGGAGTAAGAGATAGCAAAACGCTTCTCACCTTCCGCCTGTGTGCGGTCCCTCGTGCCAGTGAAGCTCTCCGTGGGCACAAAGCCCGGGACAGTTCTAAGGAAAGAGGCGCCCCGGGAGTCCATTGCAAGTCCTCTGAACTCAGTAGGCGCTTTCCGTTTTGGTGTCACTTCTATGGTTTTTCTGTAGCCTGCAGAGACAGGAGGCTGGAGAAGGCATC
The DNA here is from genome assembly GCF_022355385.1 of Mustela nigripes. Lineage (NCBI taxonomy): Eukaryota > Metazoa > Chordata > Mammalia > Carnivora > Mustelidae > Mustela > Mustela nigripes. The sequence continues at coordinate 187,631,100 of NC_081560.1, forward strand.
TGGCTCCTTTGCACAGGCGTGGGCTCCTGGCCACTCTCCCACTCAGCCATCTCAGGTTCCTGTTGCTGCTGTGACGACTTTGCACACGGGCAGTAGCTCGCAGTGATACCAGTGGCTGGTTCCGGAGGTCAGAGTCGAGCCCAGCGTCTGTCTGCATCTTGCTGGCTCACTGCTCAGAGGCTCACAGGATGAATTTGGGGCTGCTGGCAGGGCCCTGCTTCTTACGGGAGGCTCGGGGATGAATCATTTCCAAGGTCAGTTGGTGGGGTCCGCGTTCTCACGCTGGGTGACCCTCCGGTCTAGGAACCCCCTCTCTGTGGCTCCTGGTCCCCGTCCTCCAGCGTCGGGCCAGCACGTCGGGGAGTCCCCTTCCTGCTTGGGTATCCGTGCGCTCCCCGCTGCCACGTCTCTCTCACTGGTGCCCTTGAGGGCTCGTGGGACCACACAGGGTCCACTCCATAATCCAGGATGCTCTCCTGGGTTAAGGTCAGCTGATCGGGAACCCTAATTCCATCTGCACGGTCCTTTCCCAGCTGCACCGACGTTAGTGTTGGATGAAGAAAGCCGAGGGCTGGGGATCTTCGGGGATGCTCTCAGAATTCTGCATCCCAGCGCCCCACCCCTGCACATTAATAGCAAAATCACAAAACTCAAGGTTCTCCTGAGTGACTGTTTGCAGCCGAGGGATTTGTTTCCATTTCTGAGACAATATGTGCTGAGATAATTCTGTGATATTTACACATTTGGTGTTTACGCCTCATGGACTCCATTATACATATCTTTAGGAATTCTCTTTACATAAATTAAGATGATTTTTCTCCTTCCTGAAAACATGGCAACATGCTTCACATTCTGGATGAAAATGAGGAATTGTTTACACCATGAGCCAAATTAAACTCAGAGAGGAATCTGATGCACAAGAGAAGAAACTGCTCAAATGTACGGCATAATTTAGGTTTCCTAGGGATTTCTTTGCAAGCATCAGCACAAATTAATATTAAGAGGTGATTTGATTATAACATCAAGACTATGTCTGAGATTCCCTGGCATTTATCAGAGAAAGTAATTTTAAACACACATCATTGTTTTTCTCCACAGGGCTGCCCAGGACACCCTCTGACACCTGGGAAAAATGGGTCTGCCCCATGTGTGGAGTACAGGAGCTCAGGCTTAGAGCTCAGGCTCTGTCTTCTCTCCCTGCTCCCCACTCCTCCAAGCTGGGCCATTTGGGGCAAGTTCTGTGGTTTCAGGTGTCACTGTTCCTGCTATGGGGATGGTAATCTTGCCTAGGATTTAATGAAGTGATGTCTACGAACGTAATCTGTAGAGCGCCTGGGTGGCTCAGGTGTTAGGCACCTGCCTTCAGCTTGGTCGTGATTCCGGGGTCCTGGGATAGAGCCCCGTGTCAGGCTCCCTGCTCGGCGAGAAGCCTGCTTCTCCCTCTCCCACTCCCCCTGCTTGTGTTCCCCCTCTCACCATCTCTCTGTCAGATAAATAAATAAATTAAAAAAAAAAAGAACATAATCTGTAGCTTGGGGGCAGCTCGGTACTTGCTGTTTGGACAACCCAGTGTGCACGCGCACCTGCGCCTGGAGGGGTGAGGGGGAGACTAGTGATTGCCACTTAGTTTTCTCACACTTGTTCTGAGAAATTTGGGAACCACTCTAGAGAAATGAGGTTTTTGCAATAAAGGTTCTTTGCAGGGGATAATCTTGTAATTGAAAGCAAAAAAAAAAAAAAAAAAAAACAAGGCTTGCCTTCCCCTTTTTCTTAGCGCTATTAGCAGCTTCCTGGAGCCGCCAGGCGCCCGCCCAGTCTGCAGACAGGGACGTAGCTCACAGGACCCGTCGTATCGTTTCCCCGTCACCAGCCCAAGTGTGAACACTGCTGTGTTAACATGGTGGTCCTGTCCTTCAAGGTGCTGGAATATTAATTTGCTTTGGAGACAAGGTCACACACATTGGCCCTTTGGGACGTGTCTGTCAAATCTACCCACAAGGGGTAAGATGCTCTCTGTCCGCGTAACTTGGCCATGTCGTCCAACGGGAAAACCTAATCATGGCTGACTCGGTGGTGGTTCGAGTTTCCTGGGATGCTGCATTCCTCCCCAAGCAGAAGCATGTTTTTAGGATGTGACAGATGCTGGACTTAGTCACTTCCCCAGCTTACCCTGACTCTGCCCAGCTTACATGGGACATGGGCGGTGTGCCCTGTCCTTTTGCATGGGGAAGGAGGAGAAGCTGGTCACCACCCCACGGTCCAGCGAGATTTGGCAGCATGGTGACACAGTGGCTGCCAGGGCTGGGGTGGTGGCACATCCGTAAGACACAGCTGCAGGAGGCAGCCAGGTGTGTCCGAGGCATGGGGGCAGCACCCCCTGGGAAGCCTCCTTCTTTAGGTCTAGAACCACTGTGTCACTGGCCGTGCTGAGCATGGGGCTGGTGTTTGTGCCCCGCCCCGGGATTTCCTGCTGACCCCGCGTCCCACTGGTTCTGCCCCCCTCACCATCACTGCCTCCACGGGCCGTGGCAGTGCTTGCGAACCCTCCTGTTAGCGGGGGCGCCATCTGTGTCTGTCCTGCTCTCCTCCAGTTTCCATGGAGAGGCTGGCAGCGGGGACATAGGACTGGCAGTGTCGTCTCCTGGCCCACCAGCTGCCCTTCCGGCTGCTGCCGGCGGTAGGGCTCCCCTCCTCCTCTGCCCAGGAGGCTGAGCTTTCCTGCCCGCGTGGTTCAAAGGTGGCCCTGGCCGCAGAGGCGTTGCTGTTTGGCCATGAGTGAGGCAGAGATTTTGTGATGAAGATTCACCCCGGGCCTTCTCAGGCTTTGGGTGTGAGATCACCTCAGGCCTGCTCCCTTCTGAGGCTCACACCCCCGGGCCGGGGCAGCCCTGCCCTCCTCGTCCTCCTGATGACCGATGCTCACCGTGTCCAGACGCAACCGGCAGGTCTGCGCGCCCTTCAGCATGGAGCCGCGTCTGGGCCCTTCTCCTTCATCCGTGTGGCCTAGTTTGGCCTAAGGTGGGGGTTCCCTTCTTTGGTCAAGGCCATCTCCACCCAAGGGCACCTTCTCTGACCAATTTTGCAAAACACTCTGGGCTTGGAGCTGCTCCCCGCACCCCACAGGGTCATGCTGGAGACGCTGAGGGCTACAGTCTCCCACCAGTGCCCAAGAGAGGGTCTGCTAAGAACCCAGGCAGTCTTAGCCCCTTTCCTAGGGTCCTCACCAAGGTAGGAACCTCTGGAAAAATCTCCCGGTGTCAGTCATTTAGACTAAGCCTCAAAACTGTGTGATTCCTTTCTGAGACCGTGAGGCAAATACATAGAGATTTTGCTGCTTAATGTTGTGGCCTTCTTCCCTCTGCCCTTCCTCATCTTCCTCCGTGACATGCACATGGCCTCCGAGTTCCAGCATTGTCGCTTCTAGGACCCATTCCCCTCACATGACCAGAAGTTTGCTCGCGGGGCGAACAACCCTTTCTCTGCAGCCCCGCCCCCCCACAGCCTAGCCCCACGCACTCTGCTGAACACAATACGCCTTCCAGTTTTTACTTAAATTTGAAAATTACTCTCTATTTATAAAACCTCCCAGGGGGCTGATGTCTACCTTATACTTAAAAGCAAAAATGGGAGCTACAGGCTTTCAGTTACGGAATGAAGGAGCCATGGGGTTAAAAAGCACAGCAAAGCAAGAGAGTCCCTGGTATTGTCCAAGTGTCAGCTACGCTTGTGAGCATAGCGACACGTAGAGAGAAGTTGAATCACTGTCTTATACCCCTGGACCTGATGTCCCATTGGGTGCCAACTACAATTACAATTTAAAAAAAATAAACATAAGTGTACCAACCTCACTGATTGTGACCCAGCAGAGGCAATCCCATGGTCAAGTTTGTTTCAAGACTGTTTTGTAACTTGACATTACTTGAAACTTGACATTATTTGAACTGATTATTCAGTGCTATGGTATTTAATTAAAGGTGGCTAGTTTATATATATGTATCTACGTCTGGGCTTTCCTGGAGCCGTCACCTTATGGAAGCACTGATTCTGAAACCCAGCCCAATGGGTGTTGCAGTTCCCCAGCTCACGGAATGTTTGCACTGTTCCCCCTGCTGGTATTCTCACGGCTAATTAGCTAAGTGTTTTTAATTCCAATTCTGTTTAAAGATTTATTTATTTATTTGAGAGAGAGAGAACGTGAGCATGGTGGGGGAGGGGTAGAGGGAAAGAGAGAACTCTAAGCAGACACCATGCTGAGCGCTGAGCCTGATGCAGGGGTTGGTCTCATCGACCCTGAGATCAGGACCTGTGCTGAAGTCAAGAGATGGATTCTTAACTGACCGAGCCACCCAGGAGCCCCCAGTTCAGTTTAAAGATGACCATGTGTTTGCTGTTGCTGTCCTTTTAAAAGATGTAATAATGATTCTTGGTGCAGTGCAGGCAGGCTTAGTTCTCTATCTAAGAACCGATAGACGTAGGAGGAGATCTGGACTCCAAACGCCTGCATGCCCGTGCCCTTCCCTCCAGAGACAATTGCATTCTCCAGCAAGCAGAATGCTGATGTTTTTATTCCTGAAAATACTTGAAAAACAAACAAAATGCAGAATTACGTGAAGGTATTGATTCCAGTGACCGGGCTCCAAAATTTTTATTAATGGGAATCAAGGTTTGAAATACTTGACTTAAGCTGTATTTCACATGACGATGCCTTTTTAAAAATCTGCATTTTCCCCCACCTCAGGAAGAAATAAAAGACACCTCCTCGTGAATCATTTGATTAAAATTCCTCTGCAGCACCTGTACTGCTCACTCATCGTGGAATCGTTGAAAATCGGGTGATTTGCAACTCTATACTTGCCCAGTGAAACCAGGAGTGTGATTGATCATTAGAATCCTGGACTCTGTGAACTGAAAGCAATTGCCCAAACCAGGAATGGCATTTTGCAGACAGGGAAGCAGAGGTCCTGGGGCTGTTTTTCATCCGGGTAGAATCAATCTCTCAGGAGGGAGAAAGGGAAGAATTCCTGACTTGTGCTTTATGTTATGTTTGTTTTTGTTTATGTTTTTGTTTTTGTTTTTGTTTTGAATAAACTACTTAGAAGTGTGCGTGTGCTTGTGAGTTAACCCTATGATTCTTCCCTGGATGTATTAATAAAGGTGTATGAATCATATTCAAGTATGTAATATGACCATATATATATATATATATATATTTAAGCTTTCATTCCCCTGGGTGTCCGAAAAGCATCCTTGTTGGATGCTGGCTTCAAGTCAGGAGACCAGCCCTCTCCCCATGTCCGCCATCACTCGTGTGCAAAATCACTCTCCTGTTGGGAACTCAGTTTCTTTACTGTTAAGGAAATTGACCGTATGAGATCATTGCTGTGCACGAGCCAGGACAGCAGCCCCTTCATTAGAGGCCTGTGCCGGTGAGCTGCACAGCTTCGGCTCCTGAGGGAGTCCCGCTGTGTCATTTGTTGCTTAAATAGACATTTTGTAAAGAGTAATTTTATATTTTCTTCAGCCCATGATATTTCTAGAATGAATGTTACTTTTTATTGTATCTGTTTGAGGAGTACAACTTGAGGGTTTGATACACATATAATGAAATGATCACAGTCAAGCTGATAAGCACGGCCATCGCCTCCCATCCTTACCTGGATGGGCGTGTGGTGAGAATACTTACATCTGCTCCCTTAGCAGCTTTCGAGAACATGGTTCAGTAGTACCGACTGTAGTGGCCGTGCTGTGCAGTCGTCCCCAGAACCCGTTTGTCTTGTGGCTGGAGGTCTGTCCCCTCTGAACAGCACCTTCCGCTCCCTCCACTCGAGCCCCAAGCAGCCACCATTCTACCCTTTGCTTCTGTGAGGTTGACTTTTTAGAAACTCCACATGTAAGTCAGATCATACAGTATTTGTCTTTCTGCGTCAGGCTTATTTCACTCAGCATAATGTCCTCCCGGCCCATTCAGAAGTGGTAGGGTTTCCTTCCTTTGAAAGACTAAATAATATTCCGTTATATATAATGTATATACGTGTACTGCATTATGCACATATAATGCATATGGATATATTAGATATGTGTAATATATTACATGCATGTAGTGTATTATATATAATGTACATATAACAGAGACATGTATGTGTATAATATATAATGTCATTTGTCTGTCTGTCTGTCTCACATTGTGTCTATCTATTCATCCATCAACAGACACTTGGGTTTTTCCCGCATCTTAGCTATCATGAATAAAGCTGCGGTGAACGGCATTGACGTTGGGGGTACAGCTCTCTCTTTTAGATAGCAATTTCATTTCCTTTGGCCATATACCCCAAAGTGGGATTTTTGGATCAATAGTACTTCTTTTTAACTTTGTTATTTTTTTAAGTTTTAAGATAGAGTCACATGATGTTACCTCTTTATATTCTTTTTTGCTACTGGAAGAAAGTGTGTGAGTTAGTACAGTTACTACTGTAACTATTTGGAATCGGAAGAACAGGAACAGAGCCAGAAGGCAGTGATCTCCATTCTCAGGCCCCCAGATCTCTCCTCCCCGGCCCTGTCCGAACCTGAAGATCCCAGGGTGCTCCCCACTGGGGTGAATTAAGACACTGTGTTTCAGATCTTCTGCAGAGCTGGAGGAGCCCGGTGCTCACTAGCTGCCTAATGCTGAGAATTGCCTCCCTCTCTGCGGACCCAAGTTCATGAATGCCTTTCTGAACAAAGGCTATGAACTAATCCCCATCATTCATGATCTTTAAATAGCCTAACATTCCAGTGAAATGCTTTTCCAGATGTTTCAGCAAGTGAAATCATTTGTTTGTGGTTCACATTATAGCTTTTTCAGTGAAGTATGACTTGAGAACTTTTCCCTCGCGCTCGCAATCCCTCCGTCAGTTACAGAGTTCCTGGGACGACCCTTTCTGGATTCCTTCACTGTTCTTTATTTTTCAACTTCATACTTTCCTAGAGCAAACATCCAACGCATGTTAAGTTTTATCTTTGGAAAATGAATGCGTTTTGCAGTCTCTAAACAGGATTCTCACATTTTAGGTCTAGTGATTCCAGAAAGAAAAGCAAGCCAGAGGCCCAAACACAGGATTCTTTGTTATCAGGAGCAGTTGTAGCACACATTTTGGAAAGGTCAGCTGGGTGCAGACCACTGTAGGTCCATGTGGGGTGGTGGCAGGGGGATACGGGGAGAGAGGAAATATGGCCCGGTCCTCCCTGGGATCCCAGGACAGATGGAGGGGTCCTTCAGATACACGGGAAGGGGAAGAGCAACCCAAGGAGACGTATTGCATATGCCAGGGCTGGGGCCAGGGCCCACATGAGTGGAGGGAAGAGATGGGCCCCAAAGGAGAAGCTGTTGGAGGTGGGCCATGTGGAGTGGCTGACAGTCCAGTGCATCTGGGGTTCCGGTCTATTCTATACCCTCATCCCCAGGACATCTTTCTATCGACCCTGCCCTGACTTGGATGCCTCCTTGATTCAGTGCCCTAGAAGCTCCTTGGTGTCTTCATCCATTCGCTCAGCCTAGAGAACAGGCCGTTCCAGATCTTACCAGGCCGTACAGGCCTCACACCTCCCGTCCCGCTGTCCCCCAGCTGTGCTCTGGTTCACACCCCTCCTAATGAACTGAACTGGCTCACTGTGCTGTCCATGCAGCCTGAGAAGGCCCCATGCCGTGCAGCCCTTATCCAAGCCTTGGCTCACATAGCGCCTTGTTCCTTCCTCCAAGAAGCCCTCAGGGACTTCTTCCCTCACCCATGGAACAGAGCTTCTCCTGCTGCCCGTGCCCCCAGGACAGTCCCTCCTTCACCGAGTCTGGCTGTAGCTCCTGCTGTGAGCCAGGCATGGTACCAGGAGCTGGTGCCCCAGAAGGACTCATCTAGTGCTGGAAGACAATAAAGAAGTGTACGGATCTGCTCTCTGTCATCGTTCCTGTTCTGCATCGTATGCCCCCCCCCCCCCCCAGTGTGCTTCTCTGTGCCCCCCGGAGACTGTGCCCTCTGCCCTGTACTCCTGGGCCTGGCAGCCCCTGGCACTCAGAAGGGCCGCAGTGTATGCTTGGATGTGAACTCATGAAGGGCTTCCCACCTGATCCCGTGCAGAACAGAAAGTGGAGCCAGGAGGAGGCCCTGAGGTGGCAAAGTCAGGGTAGAATAAAAAAGAGCAGGGTTGATGGAAAGAGGAGGCCCCACACTGTTTGAGAGGTCAGGGTCAGTGCCACTGAAAAGGCAAGGCTTGCACTAGGCTGTGGACGGTGCTCTGGATTTGAGTGGTTCCGAAGGTTAAACATAACTTCAGATTCAACTTTCCTTCCAACCAGAACTCAACCTCCTCTGTCTCCATCCCAGGATTCTTAGGCAGCCGCCATTCAGCGATTGTGGGAACAACACATATTTATGGAGTGACCATCCAGTTCCCGGCACTGGCACAGTAGCTCCGGTGGGGTCACAAGTAATTGCCTGGCAAGCAGGTGTGGCCTGTGGCCCAGGAGAGCCAGGCAGGCCTGAGCTGGGAGGAGCAGCACTTGCCGTGGCCACAGGGGGCGCTGCTGCTCAGGTTCTCCCCGCCCCCGGCCAGGTGCACAGACCGCAGCCCCAGGGATTCCATCTGGTTGTTCACGTGATGTTGTGCACCTAGATGTATTTGGGAAATGCTACAATTTAAAAACGTGGGCAACTAAATAAAATTTTTCTGACACCAGATGAGCTAAAGAGGGTATGTTTCCTGCTGCACTGGTCCCTGGGCAGTTAAATCTCCACTCCAGCTGATGCATTCTTGGTTCATTTCTTTACTTCCAGAAGATACCTATTTCCATTTCGTCCACCTCCCCAGAACTACGTGAGCCAAGTCCCCTTCGGCACACCTGAGGGCTCTGTCTTTATGTCCCGGCTCCTTGGTTCGCGGACACCAGCCCTGGAGCCCTCACCTATGGCCAGGTGATTTGCAGAGCAGGGAAGAGATAAGGCAGTGGGACAGCTCATCTTCCCTCCGGGCCATGGGCAGAGCCATGGCAAAAGTGTGGGTACATGCGGATCTCATCAGTGCACCCCAGATTGTGTCACCAGTGGGGAAGAATGCAAAGAAAACGGGCAAAATGTCAGTGCTTCTTTCCAAAGCTGAGTGTCTTTTTATAATATCTCACAGGGAAAAAAATAGGTCAGCATCGCCCCAAACGCAGGCCAATTTTCCTGCGGCCCAATCAAGAGCGTGGAGATATGCTGCTTGACGTGCCAGAAAGCTTGAGATCACCATGTCAGAAGTAATGAGGATGGGTGGGAATGGAAAGAGAGCCTTGAATCCCAGGGAGATATTTTAAGCCAAAAGGACCAAGGAACCCTGCTCCATCTGCTAGCAGGCCGAGGCTATAAAAATCATTAGCAATGAAAGAATCCTGAGGAAACGAAGAAGTCAGGGGTTAGGGTACTGTGTGCCTGCCTATCTAAAATGAGATTTTAGGAAATGAAAATTTTTCTTTACATTGTACAATATCCGTGATTTAGAAAAGTGCATCAGCTAACAAGCCTACGCGTTTGACAGGCCAGCTTGATCAAACTCAGTTCAGATCTGAAAACTACGTCATAGGAAGGGCCCATGAGCAGACGAAGGGATACGCAAAATGTGTCCATCCAAACAATGGAACATTATTCAGTCTTAAAAGGGAAGGAGAAGCTGCCAGATACTCAGTGTGGACGAACCTTGAGGTCGTTACGCTGAGTCAAGTAAGCCTGTCTCGGAGACACAAATATTGTGGGATTCTGCTTACACGCGGTACCTAGAAGCAGGCCGATTCACAGAGACAGGCAGCACGTAGAGGTTGCCCGGGAGCCGGTGTGGTGGTTGCTGTTTGATTTCAACTTGCCGCAGGATCTCACTTTGGGGGGTTGGAAACGTGCAGATGATGGTGGCGGTAGTCACCCTGTGAGTGTACTTGAGGTCACTGAATGGTACCCTCGGAAAAGCACGAAAATGGTAAATTTCGTGTTATACAGATTTTACCACAATTAAAAAAAAAAAAATCCTACAAGAGCAGGGACCCGAGGACTGCCTCTGTGCTTACAGGCCAAGACTGCTTGAAACTAGGAAGTAATTTTTATCACACGGGCCAGGATACCTGAGTGACTTACCACTTTATCTCTTGGGTCTAACAGAAACCCTAACAAATTTTTCATAATTTTGTCTGTCATTAACCCTGCCAGGCATCAGCATAGTCTGTCCTAATGAAAATAATGGGGTGCTTTAAACTTGAGGGGTTATTTAAGGAAACCGTCCCTGGGCGTGTAGTTCACATATATTCATGGTGTCTATATCAAGTAGTGTCAGTGTGTATTTTTCTGAGTACTCCGGCGGTCCACATTCCGTCAGGGGCGGGGGACAGGGAGGGTCAGATTTGGGAAGAGGGAGGGATTGTCCTGGCAGTCACAGTGCCTGTGGCGCCCGGTGGCACTGGTGTGTCTGCAAGCCGTTTCCTCCGCTGGCGCTGCGGGCAGGCCCCCCCGGCACCCCCACCCCTCCCCTGCATCCCCGGAGCTCAGCACAGGGCTGCGCGTGGCTGGTGTTCGGGTGGTTGGACTGATTGGTGAATGTGGAACCGGGATTGAGCAGTCTCGAAAAGCCTTCCCCTCTTACTGTGTCCCTCCCGCGACACGTACACAGGGCTTGACGGGGGGCGAGGGGCTTGAGGAACTGGCAGGTCAACGTGGAGAAGATTCCAGAGCAAGCTGGCAGTGGGGAAATGGTCCGTGTCTGGGCTGTGTCTCAAGCCTGAGGCCAAGTGCCAGCCAGACTTCCTGCTCGTCGCCCGCGGGCACCGGTGTTTCTCTCTATCTTGTTGAGGAAGCCTCGCTGTGCTGACAAACGTCACAGACACTGAATGTCACCCTTGTTGCGAAGGAAGCTGATGTGGATGGACTCTGTGTCGCCTTCCCCCGACAGGAACAGGGTTTGGCAATAAACCAAAGACTCACTATTACAACATGTCCTCGGGGAATTAGGTCATGTGTCCCCAGGAGAGTCAGAGGCCACCGAGAGGGAGAGGCTTGGGCTGAGCGGGGCTTTCTTTCTCTCAAAGCTCCATGGGGGGGGGGGGGCGCGGATAGGAGCCATTTTGTTTTCCTGTCAGTGGTGTGTTTTCGTCCCCAAGATTGGTCAACCCTGTCCGCACCTGCTTGCTGTGAGATAAATGAACACAGAAAATCTCTCTCTGTCTCACCCGTAGCCCTGGCTGGCCCTGCCGTGGTGGGTGCTCCCCTGGTCCCACCTGGTCGATCACCTCTGCGGGACATTTGCTGTTATGTAGTGTGACTCCGTGGAGTGTCCACTGGGGAACGTCCACATGTTCCTGAGAGAGGTCTCGTGGGGGGCAGGGTGAGTCATCCCCTTGCGGTGGGGGTGGCCTGAGATGGACCCAGGAGGAACGCAGCGGACCCAGGGAGGTGGTCAGAGGACCAACTTCAGTTGCTGTGGGTCAGTTCGAGAAATGTCTGTGGAGCTGAGGTCGGACAGAGGCTGGGCGAGGGGCACAAGAAGATGGCTTCCTCCTGCTGGCTTGGCCCTTTAGGGTCAGGAAGGTGGGTGGTTGTTCAACAACTGGCGTGTGAAGGGGACTCAAGCTGATAGTTCAGTGTGGTGATGGGAGAAACGGGGACCCTTCTCTTGGTCTTTGCCATAGTTCTACAAGTATGTTTGCTTCCTTTGCACTTCTAAGACACAGACAACTTCTGGGGTCACCGACTCAGCCTCAGAATGAAGGAGGTGTGTGTGCTCGTGGTGGGCTTCTGCTGTCGGACTTCAGTCAGGAAGATTCCAGAGCCCGGACCATTTGGAACAAACCCACAACAATAAACTTTGGTTCTTGCACTTTCCATATGTTGCCTCAAAGAAATTTCCACTTTCTTGATATACTGTTTCCAAGATGTCACGTTGTGGGTGCTCTCTGTTGGGAAAAGCATCCTTGGGACAAACTATAGTGGTATAAAGGAAATGATAATTTTCCCTCTAAACCATTCCAAATTTATGTTAAAGGATAAATACAAAAAATGCATTGAAGTCCTCAAGTGACTGGAAATAAATATGTGTATTCACTTAATTCAGTTTTTTTCTTAAGATTTTATTTATTTATTTGACAGACAGAGACCACAAGCAGGCAGAGAGGCAGGCAGAGAGAGAGGAAGAAGCAGGCTCCCTGCTGAGCAGAGAGCCCGATGTGGGGCTCAATCCCAGGACCCTGGGATCATGACCTGAGCCGAAGGCAGAGGCTTAACCCACTGAGCCACCCAGGCGCCCCACTTAATTTAGTTTTTAAATAAAATAATTTAATTGGAGACTGCACCAGGGCCAAAGCAAAAAGACAAAACATGCATTAAAACACACAGGACAAGGTCCGTTTGTGTGTATACCGCTCTGCCGACACGGGTCACTTCCTCAGTGTCTGATGCTGCTTAACCGCTGGGAAGAAAGAGATGACAAGTCAGACTCTGCCCTTATTCCAGGGACAATAAGTAAAGACATATGCACAGGGATGTTTATTGTGGCAAAAGAAAAAAAAAATCAAGTGAGAAATGCGAAGGCCCATCCACGGGGAGAGTCAGGAAAACGTTGGGTTCCATTGACAAGTCAAGGAGCAGCGGCAGCTCGTGGAGGCCAACTTCAGACCCAGAAGGGGACAGGTCGGATTCCCGCGAGGCATCAAGAAGGAGACGAACAGGAGGCGCGAGCCCGTGGTGGTCCCCGCAGCCTACGTCTGGGAGCGCTTAGCCGTCGATCCCGTGCACGGGGAAAGGTGTGCGACGAAGCGTCGCGAGTTGTCACGCAGATTATTCAGAACACGCAGCTACGTGCTGGAGAGCGCGGGGTGCGTCGATGCGCGGCGGGCTGGCACGTTTGCAGCGGCCCGCACGTGCGCACGGGGTGCTCCTGCGCTGAGCACCGAGTGTGCAAATCAAAGCGGCGCTGCCCCAGACCTGGGCTTGGCAGAAACATGGTTGACAGCGGCTCGCTCAAATTCAGTGTCCCTGGAGTTCAGGGGAATGGGCTGTGGGTGTGCAAGGGGCTGTGCTGGGGGCGAGCGCGCGAGGACGGCCCGATCCGGCCCCGCGCACGGCTCCGGGCTTCGTCCCGCGGAGGCGTGGGGCGCGCGCGCCTTTCGAGTGTGGCGGAGAGAGGTGGCATCAGGAGGCCGGCAGGGAGCGTGAGGACGTGCACCCCGTCTTCTCTAATAGATGTTCTTTCTAAGGGAGGTTTCACTTCCACAGCAAAATGGAGTGGAAAGTAAAGAGATTTCTCCTATAGCCCCTGCCCCTGCGCCCACGCAGCCCGTCAGTCGGCGCCGGGAATCAGAGCGGTGCACGGGTCAGCATCCGTGACCTTAACCCGGACTTGGACTCTCAAAGTCCGTGCTGTGCTTTAGGGTTGCTGCTCGATGGTGGGTTTCTATGGGTTTCTGGCAAAGGCCCAGGGCACGTAGCTCTCGTTTTTCTGAATCCTGAGATGACTCACCCCGCCCTCTCTGCTGACCTCCGGCAACTGCTCTTCTTTTTGACTCTTTTCATAGTACTGCCTTTTCCAGAAGCTCAGACGGCTGGATCCATACTACGTGTGGCCTCTTCAGACTGGCCCCTTCACTGAGCAGTGAGCATTTCAGGGTCCCCCGTGTCTGTTCTTGGCTTGGCACCTCACCTGTTTTTAGTGCTGAGCAATATTTCCGTTGCCTGGATGTCCCGCAGTTTACTTATCTGTTCACCCATCAAGCAGCCTGTCAGTTTCTCCTAGGTTTTGGCAATTATGACTAAACATTCATAGGTAGGTTTTTGTGTCCATGTAAGTTTTCAGGTCCTTGTGCTCAATACCAAGGAGCATGATTGCTGGATTGTACAATTAAGGTTTTTTGTTTTTTTTTTTTTTTTTTTGGTTTTGTTTTGTTTTGTTGTTTTCAAAGAACATTGAAGTGTCTTGCAAAGTGGTTGTAGCATTTTGCATTCCCAGCAATGCCCGGGAGTGTCTGTTGATCCGTATCCTTGTCAGCACTCGGTGTTGTCCGTGTTCTGGATTCGGGCTGTTGTAGCACGTGCACAGTGGTGTCTCCTGTTTGGGTTTGCGTTTCCTGGTGGCGTTTGTGTGGACCTTGCTCTCCTGGGCCCATCCGGCGTCCATCTGTACTCCCTCAGTGAGATAGCTGCCTGGCTCCTTCCCGATTTTTCAATCAGGTTGTTTATTCTCCTGTCATTGAGTTTTGGGGATTCTTTGTGTATTACCGATAGCAGATATCTTTTATCAGATACACCTTTTGCAAATGTTTTTCCTCCCAGTCTGTGACTTGTCTTCTCATTCCCTTGATGTTGCATTGGGCAGTAGAAATACTTTACTTTTAACAAAGTTCAGCTTATCCATTCTTTGTTTTGTGGACTGTGCCTTTGATGGTGTCTAAAAAAGGCATCACCACACCCAAGGGCATCTCCGTTTTCTCCTGTGTGATCTTTCAGGGGGTTTCTGGTTTTCAGTGTTAACATTTAGTTCTGTGATCAGTTTTGAGTTAATTACTAGGATGTGCATGAGATCTGAGTCTGCAATCAGTTTGGTTTTTGTTGTTGTTGTTGTTGTTTTGTTTTGTTTTTCTGTTTGCAAATGGATGTCCGGTTGCTCAAGCACCATCTGTTGAAAAGAGTTTCTTTTCTTCATGGCACTGGCCTTGTTCTTTGTCAAAGATCGGTTGACTGTATTTACGTGGGTCTATTTTTGGACTCTGTTCTGTTCCTTTGCCCTGATTGTTAGCTTTTGTGCTCACCCCACACCATCTTGATGACCGTAGCTTCATAGGACGACTTGAAGCTGGGTGGTGGCAATCTCAACCTTGTTCTTCTCCAGCATCGCATTGGCTACTCTGGGTCTTTGCCTGTTTATGTAAATGTAGCATGAATTTGCCAATAGCCACAAAATAACTTGCTGGGATTTTTATTATGATTGTGTTGGATTTATAGACCAAGTTGGGAAGAATTGTTGTCTTAATGACATTGGGTCCTCTGATGGTATGTGCTGGCACCTGGGGATTTGGGTGCCTGGCCCTCCAGGGTCGGAGGGTGGCATCTGAAGTGGACATTGAAGGTGGACGGGGATGCCCATGGGAGTGCAGGCCTTCCCCTCTGCGGTCCCCAGTGTCTACACTATCACGCCCTTGGAGCAAACACCTCCTAAGCCATGCTGGGTTGAATTCCAGGGCAAGGAACAGTTCAAGAAAATGGACTATGAGGAAAGCCTCCACTATTTGCTAAGAGTCATGATTTCTTATCTGCTCATTTGAAAGATCCTTTATCAGCTTCTGCTGCCCTTGGGCCCTTGTGTAACTTCTTTGCCTTCCCTACTCGGGCCTCATGGGATTCTTTCTGCTCTGTTTCATCCAGGCCCAGCAGTCCTGTCTCCTTGGGGTCTGGTCTCAGCTCTGACTTTACTCGGTGGTCTCTGACCCTGAGCTTCTAGGGATACACACACACGCATGCACACCTTTTCACAACTTTAGCTTTTGTATCCCTGGACCTCTACCTTGTGAGTGTGTGACTTTGCTGTCCCCTACATCTTACTTGAGTGTGTGAGCATTGGGCTCCAGTAGCCCCCAGCTGTGAGACTTTTTCTTTCCCCTCCTGTCACCCCTGCTCCTCGCCGTGCATGTGCATTCAGACTGTGCCAACAGATTGACTTCTCCAGGCAGAGCTTTGGGTCGGGAGGGGGTCTCTGCTCAGCGTGCTCATGTCCGGTGTGTGTGTGGCCTTCTCCGGGGTGTATAAGTGCTTTTTTCAGCTCACACAAAGGAGAACGATGCGACATTCAGCAGAGCACCGCAGCTGTAGCGTAGCTCTCCCATGGCATTATCGGTGACAGCCTCCCCTTTTTGGAGCCGGACAGGCGGGAGGTTTGAGGAGGACAGTGCTGGGCTTGTGGAGGGGCTGTGTGCGCCGCCCCCGGCCTGGGGGCTTGGGAACACTTCCTTAAAGGCCTTTCTGTGTGGAGGGGGCTGTACTGAAGGGAGGGACCGCCTGGTAAAGGCCAACGTGCAGAGGGGCGGCGGGGCAGCATGGCAGGGAGGGAGTGTGGGGCTCTGCCAGGAGGTCACAGAATGGCCTGGGACCTGACAATGACCAGAGGCTAGCGCACACCGTGTGGACACGTCCTAACCGAGGCAGGGTGCTCCTTGGTCTGCTCTGTGGTCCCCTTGCCTTCGAGCGCCCCAGGCGCGGGGGAGGGAGCTCAGCCCCTGGACTGGCATCCTTCCAGCAGGCCCTGTGACTCTCCCTCCTCACAACTGTGTGTCCCCTCCGGGCTTCACTGCCCTTGGTCGTCATGAATCTCTCTGTGTGTTCGTTCCTGTAGCTCTGAGCCCTGCTCCCCACGTGGTGGTAAGCGACGCCAAGCAGGACCCAGACGGCCTCGCCCGCACTGTGCTCCACACCGCAGGTTGCTGCGGGATGAATGAATGCGTGGGAGTGAATGAATGAATGAGTAGAGAAAGAAGGCGTGGCGCGCACCTTGAGGGCTATCTAGTGCACAACCACTCGGGAGACGCTCATTCTTGGGGGTGGGAGATTCTCCATTTTTCCGCAGGAAATACTGGGTTGTTTTAATTTCATTGACCCAAGCATTTACTATCTTTGTATTTTCTATGTTCTGGGAACCTCAGGAAAACACAGTAAGCATTCAGCCCCTCCTCTTGGCTGGGCTGTAGGGGTTCTGGCCAGTCTGGCCATCCAGGCCCGTGGGGCCAGCCCCTCTCGGGGGAGGCAGCCCCTGCTACAGCTCCCGGCAGGTGCCCAGAGGCCGGCACCCCTGGACTGCGGCCCCCATGCCGGGCTCCCATGGCCTTTCCTGGAAAGGAAAGATCAGGGTCAGGGCAGCCCGCACTGCCCACAGCCATCCTGCTGTGCCGGGCACACAGGCACAGACTCGCCCTCTGGGAGACAGAGACCACCTTCCTCGGGAGGGATGGACTGCAGGGGCATTCCCTGGGGCGCAGGGTCTGCTGGGGACTGAGGAGCCTGTGGGCCTCCCGCCGCACTCTGCACAGGCCCTTCCCGTTTGCCCCGCCCGGCCGCGTGCCCCCCACCCCGTCACCTGGCTGTCGGAACGGGAGCTGTGCGCGCGTAACGGGCTGTGGGCCTGGGCTGCGGTCCTGACATCTTTCAGTATTAGTAGGACACGAGCCATATGAAAGGCACAGCTTCCCTGGGGAAGACCAAGCAGGCTCCATCTCTAGGACCCCCACCTTCTCCAATGCCCCACAAGGTACGGAGCTGCGCCCAGGCTCAGAACTCTGCATGTTTTGTAAGAGAAGGAAAAACAAAGCCCTGACCACAGGAAGTCCTCCGACTGCTCACATCTCTATCCCCTGCAGATTAATGATGCTGCTTATCAAAGGACTGAATTTTTTCCTGCACTCTGACTCTGGGGTCAAGCCTACCGGAGAGTCTCTAGGGAACCCCTTCATAGGTCCAGGCAGAAAAAGTGCTCTTGGCCAGTGTTTCCTTTTTCTGGTTAGTTAGGATGGCTGGGGCTCTCATCTTCATGGCCAACACAGCTTTCCTCTAGAGAGTCCTGAAGCTCCCTCTCCTCCCCCCATCCGTCCCCTCCATAAATATGGGCCAGGCCACTGCCGGGCCTCTCTCTGGGATCACAGGCACTAATCACGAAGGCAAGACGAGGTGCACTTGTGAAAAAGCAGCAGTTCGTTTCGGTTGAAGGTCGGTGCAGGGTAGATGAGTCTACCTCATCTAGGCCTAGTCTCCATACTGCACACACACACACTGGCCAGCCAAAATGTCTGGAACATTCCGCCATCGTCCTTGCCTCTAATCAACTCCCAGTCTTCAGCTCCCTGCCAAGGCTGCTTCCTACAGAAAGCCCTCCCTGACTGCAAGTCCAGCTCAGGTTGCTTTCTGTCAAAGAACCATGTTTGTTCATGTGAACGTGCCATGAACCTCTGCCTCCCCCACTCCGCTAGAAACTGCCCAAGAGACAGAGGAGCTTCTGAGCTGGCCCATCAGGGCATCTTCAGAGCCCCACACAGAACCAGTGGTTGGAAACTGTTTTGTACGTTAGTACACTTCGTCCATGATGCCAAAGCAGGAGTCTTTGCACTGCTTATATGGCAAAACCAACTTGACAGATGCAGAGTGGGCTAGGGAAGGATTTCCGTCCCGGAACGGTGTAGAGTGGGTGCGGGTGAGTCTCCTCCTGCCTCGCACGGGAGCAGCAGGTGTGTGCCTGCACGTGTGCACGTGGGCAGGTGTGAAGTCCCGGGGGCAGAGATGGTCTCCAGCTGTGTGCGGCCACCAGCCCTCGTGCTGAGCACAGCACACGCTCGCTTCCTGGGAGAGCCAGGAAGGAAGCAGGGTGTGCTCCGGGCTGAGGCAGCCGTCTCCAGCCCTGGGACCCATCTCCAGAGCTGCCTTGCCCTTCTGGGCCTCAGACAGAAGCCAGGCCTCCTGCTTGAATCTCTCTTACTTGACATCCCTTGGTGAAAGCGTTCTGTGTTCCTTCGTTAAAGCAAGGTCCTGGTCCCTAGGTCTTAAAATCTTCCTCCTGGTGTCATTGGTCTCTTTCTTGCCGAGACCCCTCCTTGTGAAATTAATTCTTTGAAGTTGAACCTGTGTAACGGAGCCTATTACCCACTCTGGCTGCAGGCGATCCTTTTCTTTTATTAAATTTAAACTTCTAGAAATATATTTTGGTAGATGATGCTTCCAGCTGTCTCTAAGAATTAATGAAGTTCTTAATTCCATTTTTTCAGCCTTTGGCTAACTGTGGACAATTCTCAATTTTCAGGGAAAGATTTACTTCCTTATTAATAAGTGTGAGTGCTTTGGCAATTCTTTCAGATTCTGGGGCGGGGGGGGGGGGGGGGTTGCATTAGGCGGCAACTAATCCTTCTGATGAAGGTGCAGGTTGCTAGCCCCGGGGAGTATCGCTGTGGGGAATGCAAACTCTGTGCGAGTCGTGATTTTTAGAAATGATCTCTGTGCCAGGAAATGCCGTGAAGAGTTTCATTTTCACTAAGCACTCACGGTCGGTTGTTCAGTCTTGGGGTCACCGGCTTGCGCGCCGTCTCCAGCGCGTCGGTGTGTTGCTGGAAGCTTGGAGGGTTCTCCGGCTCACGCTCTGAAACTGTGCTCTCGATGAACGACACGCCCAGCCTGTCCCGTCTTCTCACACCGAAGTGCCGTGAACACATCTGGGCTCTCACGGCCTCTTTTCCCAATTTCTCAGAACCCTCTGAAGCTCCGAACTTCCACTTGTAAAATTCAGCCTCCGATGGATTTCCTTAATAAATATGTCACTACTACAGTGGGTGGGTTTCACTTCTTCAGAACTTTCTTTAATTGGAACTTCCACGTGATATTTTTATGCTCATCCAGTGGCAGGAAATGGTTGCCGGCCCCCTGAATGTTATCATTCCAAACGTCACAGGAGCGGCAAGGATCTTTAGAAGACAAAAGACGGGCTCCAATTAATAATTCCCATGGTAACTAATAGAGCTCCAGTTTTTTCCCCTTTTCTCTGGCTATTTTAAGTACTGAAATTGATTTACATCCCTGTGGAAATGTGAAAAAAGCGTGAATTGAGTACATCCAGTCTGCCAGGATTTGGGTTTTTTTCTGTTACACGCTGTGTTCTTCCCTCCAGTCCTCGTCGGGTGTTTGCAGAAGGCAAAGGCCAGGTCCCAATCGGAAGTGCTTGCCTCCCCTTCAAGCAGGAAGAACTCGTGATTCCCTTTTGTATACCTTTTGTAATTTATATTAGAACATAAATATAGAAATGATGTTATTTTGCATTCCTCTTACAGCTTACGTTAAAGCATAAATCTGAATGTAATGGTGCCCCGACATGAGAAATAGAACTGGCTTAATTTGAGCTACGTTTGGGGATCCCTCCTCAGGTGCAGTGAGGGGCTGAGCCAGAAACCCACTCTTCAGGCCCTGGCTGGCTTAGGGGGGAGGTGGTCTCTTGCTTTTTCCTCCCATCCAGGACCCCAGACACCGAACTTGATGACAGTGGGCCGGCCATACACCCACACTGTTGTCCCACACCGGCCCCTTTGCCTGCTCTGCTCTCCTCCTGACCTTCATGCCGAGGACCCTGGGATTCCAGATGCTTCTCTGTGGTCATCCCTCCCCGGGGGGGTCTGCAGGCCTCCCTGGCTGGGCGCAGTGCCAACTTCCACACTCTCTGAGCAGGGGACTAGAGTAAGTGCTGGTGCTTCACTCCCCCTCCAGCAAGGCCGGGAAGTGGCGGGACATTTCATCCCTGTTTGTCACGGGCAGTGGACCCTCAGGAGCCCAGATACACCACGTCTTGGGCTGGTAGGGTTTGCGGCCTCTGACGGCTCTATGCTCCCCTCAGCAGGTGTGCGGAGCCCTGGGACACTCATGTCCTGGAAAGACTTGCTCGAAGGTTACTAATCACTTCTGTTTTGAAGTGGGTCAGGAAACTGAAGGGAACTTGGGACAGCGGGAGCTTGCACGGGCGTAATGACAGATGTCACAGGCAAGGACCCCCCACACGCAGACGTTCTCGAGAAGGCTGTGGTCATGGTAATGCTGAGAAGCCGGTATGTACCAAACACGTGACCTGCGGCAGAGACCACAACAGGTGCGTGATGGACATTGCCTTGCACATCCTGCGTCGTCTTGGGGGTACCGGGCACTTGCTTTGCCAGGAATCGAGAGGTTTACTGGCATGCGGGGTTTCCAGGGTGAAACCAGAACGTCCCAGGCAAAGCATGTCCAATTGGTCACCCCCGCCCAGCCCCCCGGGGTCAAGGTGGACTTCTCTCCTTCTGTAAACGGAAAGCCTATGGCTCAGAAAGGGGAGGTAACCAGCCGAGGCTCCCCGTCTAGCCTCGGGAGGACCCACACAGGCCAGACCCCGAATCCTCACACTCTGACCACAGCGCCCAGATCGCGGCCACGGGAGGCGATCCTTCCACAGCGGAAGGCTCAGGGTCCTTCTTATGCCCAACACTTTAAAAAGATTGAACTGCAAATGGAAATGATAAAAATCAGAAAATTATTTTTAAACCAAGGTTATTCTGTTAGAAATCGGGTTTTTGGTGGTAAAGACACAAACATTCCAAGGCCAAAGTGGGGCCAGTGGTTCTGTTCCCTTCCATCCCTTAAACCTGTCGATGCTGAAGGTCACACGTTGCTCCTATTGTGTGAGGAACACACATTTCTCAGTTGACTGTATTTGTAAACTGACTTTTTAAAAATAAATTCGTTCATTTGTTTGTCTCTTTATACGGGATAAAAAAATAATTCCAGTGACGATCCAAAATAGTAGAGCAAGTTAACACATACTTCCAGAAAGTACGTATATGTTCTAAATGCACGGAACATGGATTTTCCCAAAGTGGGGCAGCTGTGTCACCAGCGCCCGGATGAAGGCAGCCTGACCAGCCAGGCCCCCATGCCAGCTGGTGCTGGTGCTGGTGCTGGTCCTAGTGTCTCTCTCAGTCCTTCCCGGGGTGACTGCTCTCCCCACTTCTAACACCATACGTTTAATTTCTCTGCTTTTGAACTTTAAGTAAATGGACTCACAGTGTGTAAAGTCTGTTTTTTTTTTAAGGTTTCTTGAATACCGACGATATCCAAGGAGCTATGATTTTTCAATTAATCTTTGTGCTTTGACTTTGAGTGCATCCCAGTCTGCTCTTATGTGAGCCTGGGTGTCCCTATATGGGTCACAGACTTGTCTTAGTAGCCAGTCCTCAAAGGCTATTCTCCCCTGACGATGACCAGCTCGCGTGCTGTGGGCGCTTGGGATGGCGTCGCCACTACGTAAATCAACCATGTAACTGAGTTCAACAGAGTGTTTGGCTTCTGTGCTGGGAAGTTTTCCGGCTGCTGAAGCCCTCTGCACTCTGGGCTCCAGCAAACAAGTCAGGACAATGAGGGGAAGCTGCGGTCAGGTTGGAGGGGAGCTAGCGTTCCAGAGTCATCTTACCTGGCAGTCGCCAGAGAGGTTGTGGTGGGAAGGCGCAGCTGTCTCAACAGACAGTCCCCTTCCAGCCCCGGGGTCTGCTCACATGCTTGCCCATCCATGAGTCCTGCCTCTAACATCCTGGGATCCCTCAGCCAGTGCCCGAGGCTGCAAGCTTCCTTCCACCATTTCCAGCCATTGTTCTGTCTTGGTAATCTGTGCTTTTTATCCCCAAGAAGGGCTTGGGGAAATGTGGGGAGGGGAGGCTGCTATGTCAGGACGGTCCCTGTAAGGCAGGGGGTTTGGGTCTGATGCCAGCGTTACCACGTGCCCGCTGAGTGGCTGGGCTCTGACCTTCTTGCTCGTCAATGCCAGTGTTCTACTCTGTGCACTTGCCATAGTAAGGACTGGGCAGTTGCAAGCATTCAATTAAAACTGTTTCGTGCCAGCACCTTGCACAAGTAAGCATTCGGCCCCTGCCAGCGCCTTTCCCTGGAGATAAGATGTGATTGCAGTTGGGCTTTAAATTCGGCTCTAAGCTTCCTGGCTGACGAGGCAAAAATGAAAACACAGTGGCTTGTATTGTTCTAGTCTGATGAAAAGAATGTTCCCAGTTTTTCAGGAAATATAAACACTTTCCTGGTGCTAGATTCGAAGACAACTTTATTTTGAAAGCCTGAGTAATTCAGTTAATAGGGTTTGCCACCATTTTTTTCTAACAGAAGATGGAGAAATCAGCTTTTTATCTCCATAGCATGTATTAATCCTTCAATGAAAAAAAATACTGGTCTGAGGCTGTAAATAAAGTATGGAGAGCTCATGTGTTGCTGTTAGGATTCAGTGAGTTCTGTTTCTGCCTTTCTCTTGCTGTCTCTTTCACTGGACTTCTTCTAGTAATAACGTGACGCTAAACGGTGACGGAGGGACTTCTCGCACTCGCCGCCTCTGGCACGTTTGCATGTCTCTGCCAGGACGGAAGAGAGACGTACTTTGCAGCGTTGTGTGCCCTCTTGGCATCAGTGTCTCTTAAAGACAGAAACAGACCGGGGGGCTTTTCTGCTCTAGAATTACATGTCTGGAGGATCAGAGTGCAAACTCGCTAGTCGAAAACTGAGGAATCTGCTGACATGTGTCGCGAGTGCTTTGTGAAGACGGGCTGCTTCGTTCGTGTGTGTGTGTGTGTGTGTGTGTGTGTGTGTGTGTGTGTGTGTGTGTTCCGAGGGCCCATGGGATCCAGAGCCAGGAGCCTGGTGGGGCTGCCAGGGTTAGGGAGGCGCGGATACCTCTTCTCTTCACCTGCCCAGAGACTCCAGAATGTGGATTACTTTGCAACAAACAACTTCAGCCTGAATGTTCAAAACATTTCAGTTGAGTTATTGGCTTTTTTCACAGAGGAACTTAAAACACACACACACTCACTCAGAGACAGAGAAGAGCGTGAAACCAAGGTGTTTCCCCAGCCCTCCGTGGCCGGGAATCCACCACACACAGACTCTGGACTGGGAGAGGCTGAGCCCAGGGAGCCGTGGGAGGCAGGAGTCCACTTCACACCCGGGATCTTGGGCCCCTGTCCTCCAAGGGCCTTCAGGAACTGAGCTGCGACGTGGCACCAGGAACATCCTAGATCTCAGAGCCGGCCTTTACAATGGAAGGGCCATGAGGGGCCCTGTCAGCTAACCAGAGCTCTGCATAGATGAAGTCCGCATTTGCAGAATTCCTTGGAATCAGAGCAAGCCCTGCCCTTGGTCGCTAACCACCCAGGGCCAGATTTCATCCTTTAAGGGAGCTGATCTCTTGGGTCTCATTCCTGCGGTGGGCAGGAGCTGGGCAACTTCCCCTCAGACACCATTGATAAGTCACCCGTTTTACTTTGTTGTGTTCCCCAAAGCACCTAATTAAATGCATCAAAGTAGTAGATATTCCATAAATAGATCAAAATCTGCTGGTCACCCGATGAGCTATCACAGCCATGTGGAATGATACCTACCAGCCTTCCACCAACTCTTTATTTATTCTCAGCTCAGAAGTGTGGTTACGCTCACTATTCTTTCATTAATCCTCCAGTCGGCTGTTTTTGCCAGTGGATGCTGAAGTTCTCCTGATAGCTGCCTTCATGAACGAGATAACTTGATAGTCTCCCTTCCTTGTTGAAGATTTTAAGATTATTTATTTATATATTTATTTGACAGACACCATAAGTATGTAGAGAGGCAGACAGAGAAAGAGAGAGGAAGAAGCAGGCTCCTGGCCGAGCAGAGAGCCCGATGTGGGGCTCGATCCCAGGACCCTGAGATCATGACCTGAGCCGAAAGGCAGAGGCCCTAACCCACTGAGCCATCCAGGCGCCCCCTTGTTGAAGATTTTAGATGGGTGACATTCCTATTCATGTCACAGGACTCATTTCTTGGAGAAAGGCTGTTTCATTTTAATTATGAATATTTCAAAGACTTAGTCATTTTAAAAATAAACCATCCCTCCAGGTGACATTTATCTGGGGCTGGTGGTGGGATAGTTAGGCTTCTGTGGCATTAAAATTAATTGCTGTAGCAAAAGCAACCAGAATCATTATCCTGTCCTGTATCTGTGACAGAACCACGGAGAGCTGGCTGTCTAACACACAGCAGCAAGGATCTCTGTGTCCTTTGGTACGTGCCGAGGGCCGGCCACCACGACATGCAGAACTGGACTGTCATACGAGTACCAGTCCGACGTGAGTTGTTAGTTTCATTCCCCACGTATGTGTACCATGCTCGTGTGGCCCTCGCCACATTGCTGGCATGTGTGCAGATGTTCACACCCCACCCAAGCGTGTGGCACGGAGGGCGCTGTTGGGAACAGACAGTCCAGCCACGATGAGGGATCAGGGAACAGTTGGAGTACGGGTCTGTCGATAACAGGCTTGGGTTGCAGATAAAGTCCGACATGAAATTCATAGATGTCATCTATGTTCTTGGAGCTTCTGTTTCCACCCCTGTAAGGTGGGGACGGTGATTCCCAGCTCTCTGCTCTGCAGCGTAGGTTTGGAGACGTGGTGCCTGCCTGGAGTATGACGCATGTCGTGGCCGTGGGTCAGGAGAGCCCGCACGCGGGAGCCCTGGCCTTGCTGTTGTCATGGTTATGGTGCGTTTCAGTCCTCTGGTAGAATGAGCACCGAGGTAAGGGGTTTCCCATCGAGTCCTGGGATGAGTGCAAGGTGGTTCTTGGGGGAGCTCTCGAGAGCCTGTCCTTTCCAGTTTAGTTTAAGCAGAGGGACGCTTGTTAGCAGTGTGGTGGCTCTGCCCTGTGTGGGACTTCCCGCTCTCCACGGGCCAGAGATGTGGCCAGAGATGTGGCTGACTCAAGAAGGCCGGGACCCCCGCGGAGACGGCCAGACCACAGGGGCTTCCATCCGTGCTCACTGAGGCTCCTGCCAAGTTCAGACATTGAGCTCTAACCAGTTTTCCCACATTCAACTCCCAGAGCTTTGACCTTGGCAGAAACCACGTCCTGCTTTCAATGAGACAAACTTTTCTCTTTCTTTTCTTTTTTTAAACTTTCTTTGCATTTGTTCATGAACGCTAGATCTGAGTTTAGGGCTGGGTGGAAGATAATAGCTCTGTGTCCTCAGCCAGGACGCAACAGGAAATCTGTTGGCTTTTTAACGACATGGTGCTTCTTGACCAGGAGGGAAACTTTGCTACAAGTGTCCTTCCTCTGGTCACTGGGTCACGATGACTTCCTCCACGGTGGCTCCAGGGGCTGCTGCTCTTCGTGCAGCTTGTCTCCTGGGAAGTGGCTTCAGGACCAGGTGGCAAGATCCTGGGGCTTCCCTAACGTGGGGGCATTAGTGCCCAGGGGTGGACGGCATGCCTCCGGCGGGATTGTGTTGCAGACTCTGCCTCTTAACTGACTGCGTGACCTCCTACAACTTGCTTTGAGGTCCTTATGAGGATTAGTTGGGGGATTCCTGCATGTCAAGTGTCCCATGCTTTGCCTGAGAGATCATCAGTGCCATTCTGACCCTTACGCCTGTGGCCCCACCTCTCTGTCCCAGGGGGCAGGCACTGGACTTGCTGTCCCAACACAATTGCCCTTCTCTGCACCTCACTCTCTCACTTCCATGGTCTACAGGCTCCGTCATACAGTGCTGTGTCCTTGAATCATCATCTGAAACTGACTGTGACCTCATGTATGGAGGCCACTGGTGTGGAGAAGATGTGGGTCCTGCCCAAGGTCACCCAGCTCGAAGGTCACCCACCCTTCCATTGTGGCAGGGTGCAGGGCTCTGGCCTAGGGAGCACACAGTCTGGGTCTTCCTCTCTCAGATGTAGGCTACAGGAGAGACCACTAGCCATGCACGTGGTAGGTGGGGGCGCGTGGGGTCCCTGCCGCGGGTGTAGACTCCCTAATCTGGCTCTACCCCCAGGCTCTCTCATCTCCACATTTACCCAGATGCCCTACACTACACAGATTGTTGAAGCAACTCAAACCCGTATATTTTAAGACGATGCTTGAGCTGTAGGGAAAGTATATATATACTTCTTCCTGAGAAGGATGGGTGCAGTGCCTCGCAGTGGAAGAGGAGGGCTGACCTTTCTAGGTAGACAAAGCAGAATGCTGGTCCAACATTACACTTCTGTGGCGGTTTATTGTTCCAGAATGGGGGGGCCGCATATTTGTGTCATAATGCTGTTTTTGTTTTCAAGTGAATGCCGCAGTGTTCCTTCATGTGGAGGAGGCATTCATTACAAGTTCACAGAACTTTTTCAGTGTGACGGGGGGAAAAATAGGTGCCTGTCCTCAGCAGAGTATACGAGGCCTGGAGACAGCTTTGTTCATAGCTCAGTGATGGATGAATTCTCCGAAAGCTCACCTTTCCTTACGAACCTGATGTTAAATAGAGATACTTAGTTTCTCCCTTTAAGATGCTACAAGGTATCCTCTGCCACCCAGCATTGTTTGAAAGCTAGCCTCTTCTCTGGGCACAGGCACCTTCCATGGATTCTTAGTGATGACCTAGTTTTAATGGGTCAGACAGTTGGGTTGGGGGAAGTTATTAAATTAAAATATTTGAGTGTTTTCTTTCTTTCTTTCTTTTTTTTTTTTTTTTTTTTTTTTTTTGGCAGAATAACTGGCAGGTCTTTCACTTACTTGGTTTAGTAGTTTTCAAAGTCTCTCTTAGGAAGAGCTAACAGACTTCTGGCCTGGACAACAGGTTCCTGGAAAAGATCTGTGCTATTTTCAGAGTGGTTTTCTCCCTTGTCTTATGATGCTGATGTATTTTTTTGAGTCTCTCAGAGAAATCCTCTGGTGTCGGTGAGAGGCGCCCATGCCAGTGACTTCCAGGGAACTCTGAGACTGGGACCCCATCTCGAGGAATGGCCCACCTTTTACCTGGGCCCTCAAGTCGGGCCCAAGGTGTCCCTTGATTTCTTCCTCCCCCTCCATTCCATGCGGCTGGAGGGCTTGACCCCCTGGATCTTTCAATAGCCACCTACCCCCAGATCCCTCCCTCCTGCCACAGCCTTCAGGAACACCTCCCCATCCCCCATCTGGACCACAGAATGGCCTCCATAGTGCTCATGGGTCCATGGTGCATGCTGTGTCACTCCTGGGCCTTCTCCCCTCTGCAGTCACTACAGTGGCCTTCCTTGTGCGGAGTGTTGTAGGCTTGTAGCCTTCTGCTTTTCCCTCGCAGCTTCAACCCAGATCCAAATGCCTTTGCAGCATCCCAGGCCTAGCCCACCTCCCATTCCAAATCCATACCTGTGATTTACTGGGAATCCTGTGATTACGGAGCTCAGCGCCGGGTCGCTTGCGTGGATGACCGAATTCGTTAACCCGGCACAGTCAGGATTATTATTATTCTTGTTTCCCAGGGGAGAAGGCTAAGGCTCAAAAAGGTAAAGTGACTTGTTCCAAGTTCAAAGCCAGGACTCAAGTGATTTGCCATTTCTGTGAAGTCCTATGTACTCGCTGGCTGCCCTGCCTTTGTTTCCGTTGTTTGCTTAGGAATCTTACTCTTGAGAAAGATGCCCTGACTTTGGCCAAACGTGGGTTAGATGCCACTGTTTCCGCCGTTCAAAGCCCCCAGGATGACTGTAGGAGAGCCCCTCTGCATTTCAACAATCTGATCGCAAGCCTATCTTTTGGAATTCCTTTAGGTTGAAGATCTCAAGTTCTCATCCGTGTATTATTTTTTGTTTTTTTGATCTCTCGATCCGCATTCGGCACAACGTGAATCCATAGTAGCTACTCAGGAACTGGCCACCACTGGCCTCATCTATTTCTTCACTCACTCGACTAGTATTTTCTGAGTTGTTAATAGGTGCATGACAGGACGATTTATGTAAGAAGTTCCAGTTAGCGACGACAGGATTTCTCATCAGAAAGCACCAGATTTACGTGTGGAGCATAAGGACTAACACGGAGGACACTGGGGGATGGAGCAGAGAAGGGAGTTGGGGGAAATCGGGTGTTGGGGGGGGAGACGAACCATGAGAGACTGTGGACTCTGAGAAACAAACTGAGGGTTTTGGAGGGGAGGGAAGTTGGGGGTTGGGTGAGCCCGGTGGTGGGCATTCAGGAGGGCACGTATTGCATGGAGCACTGGGTGTGGTGCATAAACAATGAATCTTAGAACACTGAAAAAATAAAATAAAATTTAACTTAAAAAAAAGAAAAGAGAAAAAAAGAAAGCACCAAACTAGTTACAGATTATATATATCTTTGGGGTGAGCATCTGACCTTGCTTTGTCATCGGTAAAATATGGTGGATTGTGCCTGGCCACAGCACAGGGCAGTGAAAGCGGCCCACTTCGTCTTAATCCACTGTCCTCCTGTATTATATTGGTGTGAAGCTGTGGTTGGGGAAGCTTCACAGACAGCTGGAGGGAGCAGCAGAGAACAGCTTTGTGCTTCAGGACCACCCAAAGGGACAAACTCAGGGTAGTCGGGAGGACTCGGACCAGGGATCCATGATGGGGCTGGACATGAGAAGCTCCTGAATGTTTTGGGTGAGAAAGAAAGCTTTCTGGGTCAGGGAGCAGTGTCAGGAAGACAACCAATAGGAAGACCATGGTGTGTCGGAGGATGGTAGAAACTGTTCCTTGTGGGGGAAGCGCCTCTAGAAATGTCCTACCCTGGTCACCATTGAGAGGAGGCACGCTGTGGCTTTTGGCGGCGCTGCTGAAAGCAGAGCTTGATCTTAGAAGTGGGGAGGGGACTCCTGAGATGGAGGGTGTCCGTGAACCCTGCGTGACTGGCTTGCTGCCTCTTCACCACCCCGGGGTCAGCCCTGGGAACTTTGGAGCTCTGTGAAGCCTCCAGAGGGTTGTTTACCAACACATTCCTCTCCTCTTATTCATGCCTATCTGATCAGAAGAAGTGCCGTTTCCTTCGCTGGTCAACAATAGTTATTCTCACAGGATAATGACACAGCATTTGTTAGTCCTGGGGAAGCAGCACATTTTACTCAGTCCTATGTCATTTGTGTAGGGTTGGTAGTAGCTGGCCTTTTAATTAACAGCAACAATAGATAATTTTTAAATTAAGGAACACGTTATAAGTTGTCTTTCATTCTGGGCCCAGGGAATAATGATCCTCTAAATCATTATTTAATGGCAAGACTCATCCATTACGCGGTCTTGGGGCACAGAGCTTGGCCCTGGGCTTCCGCAGTGTGCCGCTGTCCACGGCCGAGTGTCAGGACCATGAACCAGACCTTCCCACACAGGTTCGTGGGCTGGTCACAGGCCCAGGGCCACTTGGTGAAAGGTAGCAGCCTTCCAAACTGACACACAAACATCAGTTGACTATTCGGGTATTAGAGATGGATCATTTTCTTTGAAGTTCACTTAACCTTAGACCAAGAAAACCATCTTTTGAATCAGATTCAGTGTTTGGCTACCTTTGGCATCCCATACCCAGCGAGCCCATCCTGAGTACGTTTCATAGTCTGAGTGCAGTGGGAGGAGGGAGACAGGCGTTGCTCTCAAGGAATGCTCCCTTGTTGACCCCTGAGGTAGGAGAAACAGTGTCAGGTAAAATGTGATCAAGGCTCTGACAAAGGAGAGGGAAGAAGCACAAGGCGTGCAGATGAGTTCTTGCTCCGTCTCTGAGCTGGTTCTCAGTGTCATCTTCCTCCCTGCCTCACTCGACTGGTGGAGACATTTCAGTGTGTTCAGCGGTGGCCCCTGGGACACCTTCATACTCTCCTGGCAGCGTGTTTCACCTGGCCCTTGGCGTGCACCTTAGGGGAGCTCGACTTAGGGCATCCTCTGGACGACGAGACTGGTCTTCAAGCAAACGGATGTGGATGCCTCCCCTGAGCCAGTCACTCTTCTAAACACGTGAGTCTCTCCACTGTTGTCAGGAAAGGCATGGCCTTGCATGTGTATTAGTAAGTCGTATTTCTAAGCGCGTGAGTCCGCAAAAACAGGCTGAGAAACAACCGGGACAGCTGGTCCCCATTTGCCCATTAAGGGTGAATTGCTTTTCACTCCTTTCGTTCCACTACTTGCCAGCAAGCAAGCAGTAGTGGATAAACAGGAACGTGATTGAATTAATCCGCCAGTTTCATTTTTCTGCAAACTGGAGAAAGAGACTGATGCTTGATGTTTCTGGGCAGCAAGTCTTGACCCATCACGAGGTTCCTGGTCTCCCTGGGTGCAGAGGCCAGGACTCTGGGGTCCAAAAGGGTGGGAAGGGGATTGGTCAGGTTTGTCTGGAACGTGGCTGAGCACGACTTGGCTTACTACAGTCGGATGGGATGGCGTGGGGGGACAGGAGCCACCATCCAGGAAGCAGGGGGTCTCTGGGGCCAAGGTTCAGGGTGGGACCCTGTTTCGTGAGAAGAGCGTGGCGAAGTCGAGTCAGGCTTGGTCACGGGTGTGTGACTACAATCAGAGGCGAGGGAGGGCCGGGCTCGCAGATGACCCGTTATGAAGTGGCAGACCTCCAAGTAGGGGGCACGACTGAAGAACCAGCACCTGCCGGCAAGCTGAGGGTTTCTGGGTTTTCCGGACCTACGAGAAATTTTCGTTTGTACATGACTGCAGAATAGAGAGAACCATCATTTATACAGAAAGGATTCTGTGGGTTTGATAGCTCAGTACATTTCCAACAATAGCTGCTTTATACAAGTTTTTGAGGGAAGACGTGAAATCCTCACCTCCCACATCTGGGCAGTCGGGAGCTCTGGGCGGTGTCCCAGGAGGGAAGCTGATTCCTGACATCGGGACTGGATTCTACATGCCGGTGGGATCGAGCATCCAGAGAGAATGGAGGGCGCAGAGGCTGTGTCTCGGGGGGCCCAGGCCCGCTTTTGTTCTTCAGATTCCTCTCGCTGGCCGAGGAAGGGGAGGGCATGTGGGAACAGGTGCCTCTGGGGAGTTGTAGCTCCCCACTTCTGCTCCAGGGCTCAGAATGCAGCCCTCCCGCTGAGCCCCCGGGCTCTGAGCTCAGCTCTGCACAGTTAGAGAGAAAGAGGCTCATGGACAGACACATGCATGCTCGAGGACAGCCAACCTACCGCCCAGGTCTAGCCAGCGAGGTGGACGGAGAGTTCAAGGGTGAGCCTCTTCCTCCTGCTTTCAGAGCCAGGTTTCGCTAAGTGTGCTGTGGGCATTGGGCCCTGCTCAGAGCCCCGGCAGGGCCACACAGCTGTGGGTTGACCTGGGACACTCACAAACCCTAGATCAAATCCACAATCCAGGCAGAGGGCCCTTTTGCCTGTAAGTACTTAGTGGAGGCAGTTGCACTCTCTGGGAGCAAAGAAGCCGGTGCCCCTGCTCTGGAGTCCCAGTGCAATGCCCGGTGGAGGGATGCCCAGTGGCGAAGTTACTTAACCTCTCTGGGCATCAGTCTTCCTATCTGCAAAGCAGGTCGAAACCAGACTCTTTGGGAGTATTGAGAGGATTCAGCAGTCCCCGTGTGCACGGAATGGGATATCTGGCAGGGAATTCCTGTCCTCACGGCATTGATTCTCCAAGGATGTTTTCGTACTGCCCCTGCCCTTGAGCACAAGAACCCCCCCCCC